>NC_136813.1:71071163-71257549 GCF_951394365.1 Tetrao urogallus
CAACTAATATACTGAGGCTGAGAATGTTTCTGATCTTGCCAAGTTAATCTAGTGCATGGCTTTGGAGAGGAAGAAAGATAAAATAGACCTTCAGGCTAGGATTTCTTAGAGTGGACTCTGGGTGAGAAGTTCTAGAAAGAGGCAGAAGGAAACAAAAAGGACAGAAGGAAGACTGCCCTCTCTGGTAAAGCAGCCCCTGGCTCATCCTGGGGCAGAAGCAACATTCATATTCCATTCCTGCCCCTTACAGCTCTGACACATACATGCACTGTAGCTTATCTTCAATAAAGCCCCCAGCCTCCATCTGCACCATCCAAACTTCATACCATTGAGCATATGATGGCCTCAAAGGATAACTCTACTCCAAGAATGAAAAAGCTTCTGGGGATTTCACAGCCAAGAAATTTAGAGGTGTGGAAAGCATGAAATACACAAGACAAATCAGGAAAACAAACACAGAATGTACAGAACAGAGAAAACAAATTACTCAGAAACTTTTTTTTTTTTTTTTAATGGATGGAAAAGCTTGATGAAAGCTGCAGTAAATGTTCTTGGTACAGTATGATGGAGTCGAAGGGAGAAGGCAATGGCCTGCCACTTCAATCTAAGCAGGATGTTTCACATGTGAAATATTTTAGGGGGCACAATAGGAGCTACATTTTCTTGAGAGAAACTTGGAGACAAATATTTATATATAGAGGTACTGTCCAGTATGAGTATTGCTATTGAGCATCTACAAACAGAAAGGAGAGAGGTCACGTTTGTGCACATGGATCTGAACAAGCAATGATTGCTCAAGATGTAGAATATCTGGGACTTGCACCTACCTTCTTTTCTGCAGCAACTCTTCCACAGCATGAAATCCTTCAGGAGACAGTATTTCTGCATCCATAACATAATGCATCCTAGGAGTGACTGCACAGCTGTCATTTTGTGGTGTTCCTTGGCATCACAGTGATCTGGGTGCTCCCACAGAGCTGGACTGTTCTCAGAGAGCCACAGCTACAGGATGAGAATGGTCACAAGCTGCAGCAAGGGGAATCACAGCAAGGCATAAAGAAGAACCTTTTCCATCATGACAGTAGTCAAGTACTAGGACAAGCTGCCCACTGAAGTTTTGAATTCTCTGTTCCAAAACTTGATGAGTCACAAGTTAGCTGCTCTAACTGCTAGCAGGCCCTGCTTTGAGCTGGAACCTGAACTGGGTGGCCTTTGCTTAACACCAAACAGTGCTGTGAGAGGGCCCTGTGCCCTCCTCGGCCCTCACCGTGTACAGCTGACTCTGGATGATCCACTCAACTCCCTCTTTTTCATCACAGCAGAACCAGCAATGTCTGTCTCCATCTGTCCCCTGACTTTCAGAGCCCTGAGGCTATGGTGTGTGAACAGACTGCAGCCACTTGGGGTGGAGATGTCCACATATGCGCTGATGGTGTGCAAGTAGAAGTTCTAAAATTCCTGCTTGCCCAGCTGCTTACATCCAAGGCACAGCCAAAACAGCAGAGGTTGTGCCTTGCTTAGCCATGCCTCAAATGTCAAAGAAACATTTAGATCTCTTTCTGTGCATAGAAAAAATAAAATTGCCGTGGAACCCCCCTTGAAAATATGCTGAGGTCTTAGCTTCTTATTAGCAATCCTGTTTTCCTTTACCTCTGCTTAAATCCAGCTATGATAAGTATTCACATGTTCTGCTGGGTTCTCTCTGAGCTGTACTAACAGATTGTTTGAAGGTCTTCACATTTGAGGTGGCTTTACTGGCCAATACAAAATCTGTACGAAGTTACAACCTTACTGAAAGCCACAACATATCATCCTCTTTAAATTCTAAGGGCTTCCTGATGTAGTGATGGGCTGTGCTTTGGAATATTGATCTCAAAACAGGGCAGTACCTATTCGGGTAAGACAAAAAGTTACAGAACCACTCGTGCAAGGTTTTGCTGCTGCACCTTCTGCTTAATTGTGTGTGCTTTCATATCTGCTCTTGCCTTGGGAACCACTGATGAAGAACAGCAAACAAGCCTGCATGTCCAGCCAGAGCCCTCTCCAAAGGAATTGTAGACCAGCTCATGTTGGCAGGGACCCCAAGGATCATCAAGTTCCAACCCTCTTACTTCAGTCATGGCCACCAACCTCCAGATCTGGTACTAGACCAGGTTGCCTAGGAGAGTCCTGTGAAACAGCATGGATGCATTCCTCATTCCATTGCTCTGGGCAGAGCAGCCTTCCCAGATCAGAAGAGTTTCCAGCAAGTTTCCAGTGTACAGCTGACTTACCCCTGTAAGGTAATACCTGAGGCATCAGGCTAAGTTCAGGAACGCTACCAAAGCTTAAAATCCTGCTTATAAATATTTGCCTTGTTTTTTTTTTTTTTGGTTTTTTTTTTTTTCTCACAATAGGTTATAAACAAGCATTGTGGGTTACTAGTATAGTAAAATCAGTCAATAGTAATCCTGACATGGATTTTGTGAATTTTTCTGTGCTGCATGAAACTCTATGGTATAAGTTCCTTCTAAATTACTCTATTACACCACAGGCAGTTCCTCTGAGTCCACCTCATTCACTCCTTTGAGTGTCAGTCATTCACTACTAAAGCAAATACTGATAAATAGTTTGCTACTGCTCCTGCATCTGAGAATGGGCATTAACAGAGGACTCACACTGCTTGGGATGAAAGAGGAGGTAAAAGGAGGGCGTTGGTACTGCCTTTCCCCATTCACACCTGAGACCATGCAAAGTTTTGCCTTGCTGTAATACATGCAATATCTTTACATGCCCCCTAAAGTCTCCAGAAACTGATGATTAAAGTAAAGGAAAAATGTTCAGACACCACCTGAAGAGCTCTGCATGGTCTTAGTACTGTTTCTCTAACAGCAAACACTTGCTTCATATATTTCCTTCTGATAGCTGCAATTTCAGATTTTCAAACTGCAGTTTCTTAAATTCATATAGAAGGCAATATTATGTAAGTCTGATCTGCCTTGCAATATTATACTTTTAACATCGATTTCTAAAATGACTGATTGACTTCAGCTGCCCCAAAACTTAGAGTTCACTTTACACTGACACTGATGTTTGACATGTGACAACAATAAGCAGGAAAACAAGCTTAATGCCCTTAGGAAAGGTCCCCCACACAAAACTAGTTTCATTTCTGTCCTGCTGGATCTACATGTATCTAATATTCAGAAGACTAAAAGGAAGCTCAGCACCCAGACTCACTTTCTCTGATTAATCCCTTTGTGGGAGCACAGCCCAAACCTCTCATATATTAAAGAAAAGGTCCGCAAGCTCTGACAAGCAACAGGTATTAAAGCTTTCAACTGGCGTAGCTACGTGCCCTGCGTCTTTGTTTACTGAATAAAAGGATACACCCCAAAAAGATGCTGCAAGGCATGGCTCATACAAGTACATTCAAGAAAAGCTCTTTTTCCTTTTCTCCCTGAACATCAATTTTGGCAAGGGAGAAGTTTGGCAGGATTTGGGTTCTGGCCATGAGGAACTCAGCCCAGCAGCCTGGTGGCTGTGTGGAAGAATCGAGATATTCAGCACAGCTCTTGTTGATCCAATTACAAAGGATTTACATTAATGCAGTTGTGCAGTGAGCAGAAACTTTCTAAGTGGAACGGTCTGCTTCAGTTGCCATGTGAATGTGTTTGCTTACTCCTGCCAAATAACCAACGTTTCCTGCAGGGTGATTGGAAACAAGTGTAAGCGGTTCTGGTTATACACCGCTGATCCTTACATTATAATCCCAACCTTGCTCTACAGTGACTTCTCCAAATGGGAGAAGCCTGAGCCTATCACACAGCAAAACACAAGGGCTGGCAGCAGGCAATGGCTGCAGGCCCAACCAAGTTCCTGCCTGGAGCTGGGCAGTGGATTGGATGCTCTTGGGCCTGCAGCCTGCCTGCTTGTGAGTGCCTGGCCTTCACACAGGTCCTCATCCTTCACGGAACCTGTAGGCAGCAGGGGGTGAACTGCAGAGGGGCATCAGAGCTGTGAAGATAGCCTGGGGCTCCAGTGCCCTGCGGGGTGGTTGGCACCTGCTGCTGCCACATGTGGCTGCCTGTGACCTGTACTGACAGCTTCCATCTGAGCAGAGGTTAGGCATGCTCCTCACAGAAGCAGTTTCAGTTGAGAGGTGCTTGCTGCTGGGAAGAGCCATCTCAACAGCTGCTGAAGAGATTATAGCAAATACACTAGACTCTAAAGATTTGAAGTGGAAATGTGCCAAGTGGAAAATGCAACATGATTTTGGTACGGGTGTTTTCTCACTCTCCCTCCCACCAAATAAACCTCTTCAAGGTTTGTTGGGAGGCAAGTGCAAACCTGAGGGTCAGCGTGAGTCAGCTTGTGGCTTTTAAGGACAAGTCCACAAAGGAAAAACAAGAAACAAAAAGAGAAAAATGGAAGAAAAAAAAGAAAGGACACAAGAAAGGAAAAAGGAGGAAGGATATGGAAGCCATTAGTAAGCTGTAAATATAAAACATGTCCCAAAAACTCTGATCTTATCTAACTTCTATTGGCTTTGAGCTGTGCCCAGCGCTTCACTGCATGTGTTGTGGCATACCTTGGAAAACATGGGAGAAGTTATCTACATTTTACAATAATGAAATGAGTTCTAGTACAGCAGTGCATGACAAACAGACGTCTGACCACAAAGCTGCCTTAAATTAATAACGTGGTTTTATTGCCTTTGGTGACCAGGTTTCTTTTGTTGGCCTGTATTGCAATCTACTGTTTAGATTGGTCAGACTTAATACTGGCTGACTTGTTTGAAGGAAAAAAAGATCTTTCATTTCTTTTTTTTTCCCCCCTATGGAAAGCAATAGAGGATCTTTCTCTCTTCCCAGTGTCTTCTGGTTGCTTCTGTTCTTGTATTTCCCTCTATATTCCTGATATTCCTTATCCTTATGCTTAAGCTAATTCCTTGTATCAGAGAGGGCAACTACATGTTCTCCCTGCTCACTCCCTAAAACACAGTAGAAAATTGCCTTAGGCTGATGTGAATATTCAACTGCAAAGCTGCTGAACAGCTCTCCTTACAGGGATGAACAAGCTCCTGCTCTTTCTTCTGTACACAAGGCAAATCTAATAGTCCGTGTTTATATGGAGATTGCTTGGTCTGAGGTGCAGAGCATAAAAAGATTAATGAAGATGAAGACAGCCTAAAACAATGAATGCACCTTGAAGATGCACTTCAGCCAGAGCTGAAGTCTGCATCGCCCCATCCCAGCATGACTTGGAAGTGGCTCTGTTGTTCACTGTTCGCATATAGTGAAGTTGAGATGTCTCCTCAATGGCAGCTGCAGGAATGAGGGATTCCATGTATTTACATACTTTTTCCTTGGAATCCTTTCCTTTTTTTCCCCACCCTTTTCCTTCTCACTGTTTTCCTGGCACATTTGCACCATTCCTATAGAAGCAGTCGAGCAGAAACCTCTGCTATGAATATTCATATCCCATTCCTGACCTTCACAGCACTGACAAATACGTGCACTGTAGCTCCAATAAAACCTTTATCCTTCATCTCACCATCCTTATTCTCTCCTATGATTTCTGCTCTCCCAACCCAACAATTCCTACCGTCAGCCTTTCTTTTTCTTCTGGGTCTTTCCCATTTCCCCAGTCTAAGTGCCTTATTGGTCTGGATGTGGCTGTGCTACCTGAGCTACCAATCTAGACAACACAGCCCCGTGCTGCTTGGTCCCCTCTAGCCATCATTCCTGTGGGTGCTTGCATACCCAGACTCCTCTTTACCCCATCACACGCGTTTCTAACTGCAAACATCAGCTCTCCAAAGGTGGGAAGGCCTGATGGTTCAGAAACTAATCTGTCGGGGGGGAGGGAAGCACACATTCTCCATTGCAAGCATTCTCTTTCCCTCCCTTTATTTGCTTATTATCAGAGGCCCTGCTTCTGTTATGGGGGAGTCCACCAGCTCCAACCACTCATTTCCAATTCAGATCACAGAAAAAACAGCAACAGGTTCTTCTAAAATAATTTTCACCCACAGAAAACTCCCAGTGGGATGAAGCTGCTATTTCAGAGCTCTCCCTTTTTTATTTTTTAACACTCACTTCTTTCACTGAGTGCTAAATGGCTGATAACACTACTGTCAGCTGGGGCCAGTTAGGTTTTCGGGAAGATTTCAGAATATGCTTCTTGCAGCTCGAAGCTCCTCTGGGGCTCCAGTCTTCCATGCTGGAAGAAATCAGGCCACAGATACAAAACATCAATACCACCCCCAGCAATAGCAGATCTGGTAACCTTTAGCTGGCTGCGGGAAGCTACAGAAATAGCCTGTAGGTGTAAGGAAGTGTTTGTTCATCATCTCACCCTTTAAAATCTTTATTTTAGGAGAAAAGCCATATTCTTCTTCCATATTCAACACTCAGTATCCCCAAAGTGATTGTGTGATTCTTGTCCTTAAGTGAACAGTGTGTTTCTACTTCAGTAACCCCCGTTGGCAGGCTACCACACACATTTATTACTTTCTGCATGAGAAGATGTTTGAGTTCAAACTTGTTTCCTCGTTCCTTCTGTGCTTTCGGCAGAGACTTAACTGCTCACTTCAGAGCAGTTGAAAATAACAACCACAGCTCAGGTGACAATGATTATCTAACAGCTTTTAAAACTCTAAAGGAAAACCAATTTTTAGGCAGCTCTTTCTCAAAGTATGCCAATTTTGGAGTTCTGTTAGTCCCAAGTGTCTCGCTTCAATTTAGAGGAGGGAGATGAGGTTCTTTTAATATCTGTATACCCGGCGTGAGATTAAGAAACAACGGTTCATATGTTGTTGCATCCAGTTTATTGCCAAAACTTATCAGGGAGACGGGGAAGGGAAGGAGGGCGATAGAAAAGGTGGAAAAGAAGCAGGAGTTGCGTAAAGCGGGGATAGTCACCAGCAGGATCCAGCAGCGGTCCCGTTGCACAGCGTTTGAAGGTCCCAGGCAGACGCAGCAGGGGAGGGGGCGAGAAGCAGCGTGGCCGGCCTTGGGCAGCAGGCAGGTAGGCGAAGAAGTCGAGGAGCCAATCCTTGAAGCAGCAACAGCGGTCAGGCAGCAGGCACAGGAGAGTTCGACAGTATGCAGGAGTCACCTCAATCGTCAGGAATCCCTTTTCTTCTTCATGAGGAATCAGTTGTCAGAAACCTCCGTTCTTCATGAGGAATCTGTTGTCAGAAACCTCCATTCTTCGCGAGGAATCTGAATTGTCAGAAACCCATCCTCATGGTTTTCAGTTCCTCTTTTATCCTCCTTGTTCTCCTGCCTAGGTGACAAGGATGGGCCTTGAGCAAGAGTCATTGAGTACCCCCTGAGATGGCCATCATCCTGAGATAGGTCCACACAAAGGAGCACTTCTCAGCTATTTAGCTGCAGCTCATCTCGCTCTGGTTGCCCCTGGCCTTGCCCATCTGCGTCCCCCAGACAAAGGATCTCACAACCTTTGCCCAGGACTTGCCTGGACTTGTTCATCTGTGTCCTTCAGACAAAGGATTTCACAATCCTTGCTCGGGACTTGAGCAAGTCCATCTGTGTCCCCAGCAAGCTTTGAGACACAGAAGTTAACAGAATAATCTCTTACAAAGCTTTGGCTTGGAGGAGACTGAGAGGTGACCTAATGAACGCTTATAAATATGTAAAGGATGTCTGTCAGGAGGATGGAGCCAGGCTTTTCTCAGTGACATCCAGTGACAGGATAAGGGCAATGGGTACAAGCTGGAACATAAGAGGTTCCACATTAATGCTAGAAAAAAAACGTCATGGTGATGGTAACAGAATATTGGAACGGGCTGTCCAGAGAGGTTGTGGGGTCTCCCTCTGTGGAGACATTCAAAACCTGCCTGGACACATTCATGTGTGACCTAATCTAGGTGTTCCCAGCAGGGGGATTAGATTAGATGAGCTTTTGAGGTTTCTTCCAATCCCTGACATTTGGTGACTGTGATTCTGTAACTGGTATGGAGAAGAGACAGCAGCTGTTAAAATAAAGACTTGGTAAAAAAAACCCCTACTATTTATTTATGTATTTATGTATGTATGTATGTATTTATTTATTTATAATAAATAGTACAATTTTTAAGCTCATCTTCTCTTTTCTCGTTCTCTTCTCTCCTTTTCTCCTTTTCTCCTTTCAAATTTCCCTTTTCATTCCCTTTTTCCTTCCCTGCTCCTTTCCTCTCCTCCCTTCCTTTCTTATCCTTTCTTCTTTTTTCTATTGGCTCCATCGCTGAAGACAAAATTCTCTTATTCTCCTCCATGTCTCACTAGAAAAAGTAGAGTCGCAACTTGAGACTATTCACAACAAAGAAAAGCTGCCTCCTCCCTACATTCCTCTGCAGCAACAGCAAAGGCGGGAGTGCCAGTACCTGTCCGTTGGCCCAAGCGGCCGGGAGAAGTTGCTCATCACGGCCTCAGTGTGACAGCGGGTGAGGATGACCACCGCCTGGCACAGGAAGGGCAGGAACGTGCTCTGCTGCGCAAACGATGTGATGCTGCGCAGGATGTAGAGGATCGGAGGCACCTGAGAGAAGCAGGGGAGAAAGAATGACTTGCTGCATCCTGCACTCTGCAGGGCCCAACCATGGACATTCAGCGCATGAGCAGTGCCTGTCCCTTGACATGCTGCCAAGTCCTAAGCCTGAATTTCATGCCAGCTACCCTGGTCTCCATGCCCTGAGCACACGGGGCAAACGGCACAAGTCATAGTGCAACAGCCAGCAAAAGTCCAAGACACGTGGGAGAAAGTCTCTTACGTTCCAACTGATGTCCTTCCCGTGCATCTGCAGGAAGGTGGTCATCCACTTCCCAGCAGCACGCACACGCACTCCGTTGGCTTTCCGGATCGTCTCCTTGATGGCAGTCATGAAGTCAACGGTGCGTTCTAGGGGGAAGTTCCTGCACACGATCTGCAGAGAAATGAGAAGCGGGAGAGATCTCATCACTGCTCTGCTGCAGCTGTCTGTACCCTGCTGTTTATACGGAAGGCGGTTGAGCCTTCTCTCAGCTTCTGCACCCATGGTGTTTGCTTACATGCAAAGCCTACCTCCCAGCAGCCACAATCACACATGCATGCAAGTGCACTCACACACACAAACGCACATCATGGAGTCAGCTCCTTGCACTGGGTGCCTGAAGGCCAGACGTAGCTCAGAGCCTCCTGCTACTTGCTGAGAAAACAGGACTCAGGGTAACAGCTCATTTTGGAAACAGTGTGAGAGGTTGGGAGCAGCACAGGGTCGTGCAGAAGCCTACACACAGAGATCACACCACCCCTTCTTGGGTCCACATACCATGGCCATTTTGGATGTGGTCTGGAGCTGAGAGGCGATGCTGCAGGCATGCAGCCCCTCGCACAGGCTCCCGATGTCACCCGTCTCAATGACTGTGTTGGTCGCTTTGGCTGGAAAGAGCACAGGGAGAAAAGGGAAGTCATGCTTCTGGAAATGAAACTGCTTTCCATGGGGGAAAGACAGAGGACAGGATGGGGACAAGAAGAGAGCTGTGCACGGTGCCTCTCCCTCCTGTCAAGAGGGCCCAGCCCGTGGGGCTCTGGTAGTGCTACGGCAGAGGGCAGAGGGCTGGAGCACGCCTGCTCTACTCACCTTGGATTCGCAGAAGGGAGCTCAGACAGGTGACGGCCAGCTGGCAGGATGCAGGCATGGGGTCACACGTCAGAGGCGCCAGCAATCCCACCAAGGAGCCAAAGTGCTCACAGGCATCTCCTCTCTGCAGGGGTGAGAGGCAGGAACAAAGCTGTAGACGGCCCCAGCTCTCCCCAGCTTCTCCCATCTGTGCCTTCCCACCGTGACACAGCATGCACAGCTGGGCAGAGCTCGCCTTCCAGCTCAGGGGCGCTGGGGAGGGAGCAGGGAGCATGCAGTGGGGCTCTTTACTCACTTGAAGCTCTTCACAAACAGCCAGCAGCTGGGAGCAGGTCTGCAGGGCCCTCTTGCGCTCCCACACGTTGCTTGATACCATCGATTTCTGCAGGACCTGGGGTAGAGCATCTGTCTCACTGAGGATGTCTTTTCTTTCCCTTCCTGCCACCCCTCTCCCTGTCCCTCCTTTCCCAGCACTTTCCCTTAAGGCCTGCCCTGTTGCTCCATGTGGCCTCCTGCCTCACAGAGCACCGGCACTGCTGCCTCGCTCTCTGCAGTCACTCCTGCCTCCTAACCCAGGAGCTTTTCCTCGGCTGTGGCCGGCCAGGGACAGGCTCCTGCTTTCCCCCTGCAGGGCCCATTTCTCTGCCCATTTCAGCTCGCAGTGAGCTGGCACGTCAGCAGGAGATTTCTCCCCCTCTGATCCTCCTCTCAGTCCCCAGATCTCTGCCCCCGCTATTGACAGGCACCATGCTTTCTCCCTTGCCCCACGCATACTCACATGGACTATGTTCTGGAAGAAGCCACCGCTGGGCTCTGTCTCCAGCAGGACCACCATGAGCCGGCCCAGAGCTCTCAGTGACGTTTGCTGAAGCTGAAAGCAGAAGAGGGGAGTGACGTGTAGCATCACGGCTGCTGCCAGAGCAGAGGCTGTGTGTGCTGAGGTAGGGTTCCGACCGAGAGGTGGCCGGGAAAGTTACGGCAGGTTACCTGCAGGTACTGTGCTGCTTGCTGTGACTTCCTGATCTTCAGCATCATCTCTGCTGAAGGGTGTGTCACGATGTTCTTGCAGCACAGGACCAACATCTCACGCAAGTCCTTGCTTTCAGAAGAGGGCTTCAGCTTGCTGAGAGGAGGAAAACAGGAAGAGAAATCAGAAAGGGTCTTTACCTCTCCAGACTGGTTCAGACAACATCTGAGTTTCTCCTAATTGACAGCTACAAAGCCAATACCCCCACCCAGCTCATGCTGCTGAGCACTGCCTTCAGTTCCAGCAGCGCCCACCTCCTCCCCGGCAGCAGTGAACCACCTCCCGCTCTGGAGGGAAGGAGACCCCAGCTCTCCCTCTCTTCCCTGCCAGGGGACAGGAGCACCAGGGCCTTTCTCCCTGCCCAGAACCTCAGCTTTGCTGGGCACAACAGCCCAGCCGTCTCTCCTGTCGATGTGGCTCCTCCCCCCCTGACCCCCCCGGGCCCTCAGGAGCTACCCAAAATGGGGATCACCATCCTGCCTTGCAACCTCAGCCCTTACCTCAACTGCTCCAGGGCCAGAACCACCTTGAGAGGCACTGGGGAGACAGGCATGCCCGAGTAATACTTCTTCATCAGGTCCTGCAAGTCCCAGAGAGACAGTGTCAAAGTGGGCAAGGGGCACACAAGAGCTGTTCCACCCGGCCCCGAGACAGGCACAACTGCCACACACCAGCCCCATCACTTTCCCATGGAAGCGCTGCAGGATGCAGCAGCTGGTGCACCCAGCCCGCTGCCCAGCTGCTGCCTGCCAGCACCCAAGTCCCCACCAGCTGGAGACCTGCATGCCCCCAGGGAAGCGAGCCTTGTGGCGCAGCCCAGAACTCCTCTGCAGACAGCCCTGTCTCTAGGCACTCACCATCAGG
The DNA here is from genome assembly GCF_951394365.1 of Tetrao urogallus. Taxonomy (NCBI): domain Eukaryota; kingdom Metazoa; phylum Chordata; class Aves; order Galliformes; family Phasianidae; genus Tetrao; species Tetrao urogallus. Next base: position 71,082,662 of record NC_136813.1, read on the forward strand.
ATCTCCAGCAGCTTTCCCTTCAGGGAGGGGTTAAAGCTTGCAGAACCACCCACAGCTTGGTAGGCAGAGCTGCAGTCGGTGATGCTCTGCACCAGCGCGAGGTTGTTCTGCAAGTCCTGAGGAGCAAGAGAGAAGAACATTCTTTGAACTGCGGGAAGGGACAAGGGCTGCAAGGGACACACGTGGGGACAACACTAAGGGAAGGGCTTGGATCTTTATCTGGGCACAAACAGTTCCCCGAGGGACCTTTGGAAAGGGAAGGCCCATCTCAGCATCCCCCCATGTGGAGAGGCTGCAGCTGGGCACCCTGACACCCTGGCACGCTTTGAGCTCTCACCCGACAGCTGCAGCTGTAGAGCATCAGGACGTTGCCCACGATGTCTCCCTCCAGGTGGGCGAGCAGCTGTTGCTTGGAGGCACGCAGTGCCACGCTGCCGTGGGCGAGCATGAGAGCGCTGCGTGTGGCATGAGCTCTCGTGCTGTCCAGCTCCATCTGTGTGGGAAGAAATGCCTTGAGACACTCGCTAACGGCCCCCAGTGCCCCGCGATGCACCTGGGCTCCCAAGGCAGGAGCTGCAGGGAAAATAAGGCCGAAGAATGCCAAGATGGAAACCCGTAACGCTTTACCTTCTTGCGCCTGGAAATCCTGGCATTGCGGCCTTTGCACAGCCTGGACGCAAACATGGTGAGCGTGGCCAGGACTGTGTGGAAGTTGTTCTCAGCAGCATGGCTGAGAAGAGAGATGATTCCCTGCACAAAAGAACAAGGGGCCGTTGGCACAGGCCTGAATCTACAGGTCCTCTCCTGAGCAAAATGGCAGCAGTGCGGAGGTTGAAAGGCCTGGAGCAGGGCCAGGAGAAGGCCTCTGCCCCACGGCCAGAGCGGGGATGCTCACAGGAGCTGGAGGAGAGGAGAGCTCACCTGGGCCTCACGTGGCTCCTCTGCATTTGCCTCCTCCAGGTGCTGCAGCAGCTTCTCCTGGACGTGGAGGACTCCCTTACAGGATCCCAGCACCGTGCCCAGAGCCTTGTACAGGAACGACTGCATGGGAAGGGAAGGAAGAAGCTGAGATGTGGCAGCAGCTTAACGTGCTGGGGGAGGGCCAGGTGGGAAGGAGCCACGCTCCCTGGCGGTTGCTGAGAGCAGCTGCGGGGCCGAGCTTTAGCCATCCGCGGGCAGATTGCAGGGAAAGGCCCTTTGGGGGGCACAGACTGGGAAGCAGCATCAGCATCCCACGTGGGCAGAGCACCAGCCGCAGCCCCAGCCCCAGCTGGACACCTGCAGCTGCACCGCTGGGTAGAGCCGGGGGGAACTCACCTTTTCTGCAGAGCTGCTGGCAGAGCTGCTCAGCCGCTGGCTCAGCTCACAGCTCAGGGCCTCGATCCATGCATTCTCCTCGATTGTGTCCAGCGACGCCTTCAGGAACTGTTGGAGAACAGGAGAAGACAATGTTCCCTTGCCCTTTGCCTCTTCCCTCACTCCCAAGTTGCTGCAGCCCTCTGGGGAGAGGTGCCTGGAAGAACAGTCCCTCTCCCAGCTCCCCCAGCGTTCCCTCCATTAAAGCCGCCTGCCCGGAAGAGGCAGCGCCACAAAGGCGTGCGGCCGCTCCGCAGCAGCGCTTGAGAGGCTGTTCCTGCCCCACAGTGGCTCACGTGGGAGCGGGGCTACTTGGGGCAGGCAAGCACTTCTCTGCACCGCGCCTCCCGGCAATGCTGTACCTTTAGCAGACGGCGCTCAAACTCGGCTGTGTCCGGGAAGCTCTCATCTTTCCCTGCACAGCAATAGGAAGACAAAGACCCTTACTTGGGACCAAGGCACAGAAGAAGAGCTGCTGCAAACCTGGCTTGGCCTGGGCACTTGACACTGCCAAGCTGGGACCTGCACCCCCTCCACAATGACCTGTCCCTCCCCACAAACACTGCCTCCACAGGAACACGGAACTAAGTGCTCCAAGGCTGCTGTCTGAGGGGACGTGAAGGGCCCATCCATGTCCTGGAATGGGCAGATCTCTGGTGGGATAGGTCCCTGGGCCTCAGTGCTGACTCCCAGGAATGGGAAGAGCAGCAGAGCAAGAATTGGGCTGCAGGCAGTGCTTCCCCTCTGCCATGCTACAGAGCTGCATTTTCACTCCCCCCCTTCCCTTCCCTGCCTCTGCCTCTTCCTCCCCTCCAGTACTTTACCTTCAAGACACTGCAGCAGCAGGGGGATCTCAGTAGCCCACATGGCCCCCACAGCCCTGTGGAACCTGCTGTGGAGGTTTTTCATCAGCAGTAAGGCAGCAGCTTGGAGTTTGCTGCCTGCAACAGGGCTGCCTGCCACCACCTGAGTGAGAGCAAGAAAAAGCAGGGTCACTTCTGCAGCAAGAGCAACGGCTTCCCTCCAGGATGGAAGCAGCTTGGCTCTTCTCTGGCAAGCAAGGAGCAGCCAACAGCTTTGCCCATGGCCATGCTGCTTCCTCCTGGGTGCTCGTAGAACCGGCCTCTGGAGCATCTACTCACCAGCAGTCGTGCCAGCAGTGTCTGGGGCGTCAGCAGTGGGCCTGCAAAGAGGAAAAAGTGCTGAGTAAGACCCCAAGACACTGCGTGCCCAGCCGTGCACACCTCCGCTGTCCCTTCTGGGTGCTACCACAGGTCAGCAGAGCTCCCTGGGGGAGTTTTTGCTCCTACCTTGAAACATGGAGCTGACGAAATGGCGATCCAGATGTTCTATCGGCCGTCCTGTCAGCTCCTCTCTCTCAGCCAGGGCACAGACACAGCGGGAGACTGGGATCAGCATGCCTGTGTACTGCGCTGGCACCACAAACAACAGCAGCCGCGGCCACAGGAGCTGTAGGGAACGAGGCAATTGAGCAGGTCAGCATTCCTGCTTCCGCTCAGAGAGGAAGAGGACTCTGTGAATTTCCCTGAGTCCTGTGTGCTTCAGAGGAGAGACCTGGGGTCTTGGAATGGGACGAGGAACACATGGTGCAAAGGCAGGGAGCAGCAGCAGGGCAGAGCGTGACTTACTTTGGACATCCCTCTCACAGAGACGTCCAGTGATCCCAGGATGTCCATGCACAGCTCCTGGAGAGCTCCTTCTTCCTGGGCTTCCCGGGCAGAAAGGTCTCCGGCTGTCTGCACAACAGTGGTGTTGAAACACTGGTTATGCTCAGTTCTCAGGAGCCTCTCAGGAGGCTCAGGTGTGGCCCCAGCGGTGCTTCTGTATACCAGCCTCTGAGCAGCACGGGTCTTCCAAAGGAAGATGCTGCCCACTGCCCTTACCCTTCTTCCTGTGGCGCGGCTGAACTCCCTGAAGATGTGCCCCACCACATCCCAGGCTGAGCAGCTCCGGGTGCTAGAACTGAGCAGATCCTTGATGAAATACAGAATAGCCGTCCTCACCTGCAAGGGGTCAATTATGGGTGTGATTTTCCTGGTCAGAAGGCAAAGGGAAGCCACCTGCTCGTCGGGGCAGCCCTTTGGGCATGAGCAGAGACAGCAAGAGCAGTGGAGAGGCTTTAGCTACCGAGGTGAGGGCCAGGCCTTAGCACCAGGCTGTGCGCTTTCCATGCACAGCACAGGGACCTGCCCGCTCCACTCTGCCTGCTCTCCCCACAGGAGCCATCGTGACCGTGTGGCCAATGCCCCAGCACCTCTCTAGTCACCCCAGCCCTGCCTGTGCTGGCAGCAGCATCACCACCCCGACAGCGCTTTCTTTTCCCAAACCAGCTCACCCGGATGCTGGGGTCGCTGCACAGACGCTGCACAGCCTCGACGACCTGGGGCAGCATCTCCGTCATCATGGGCTCTGCAAGAGATGCACAGAAGCATGAGCGGAGCCACAAGGCAGATGGCAGAAGGGAGCCCTGGCAGTCCCAAGGCGTGGTACTGACCAACCCGTGGTACTGACCATCAGAGCGAGCCAGAGCACCCAGCAGACCCAGGGCTGCCACGCATCCAGGCTCCCAGTCATCGCCCAGCTGCGACTGCAGAAACAGGATGGTTTCCTCTGGGCAGATCCGGGCTGCAGGGAGGAAATCCCACGCTATGTTAGCAAGAACCTCACGCCCATTCCTGAGGTTTGTGAGAGAGGTTTTGGCCAGGGCACAGCCAAGCATGGCCAAGGCTCCTCTCCTTACCCTGCAGCATGATGCAGTGGGTCAGCTGTGCACGACCAGCCTCGCTGTGCTGCTTGCTGTCGTCATAGAGCTGTGGGAACAAGGTCCATTTGAGAAAATCACATCAGCACTGAGGACGGAAAAGACACCTTGCTGCCCGCTCTCGTCTCCCTGGGCACTCTCGGGAAGAGGACAGGCAGACAAAACCCAGCCCACCCCACAGCATCCCCGGGAGTACGTGCACGGCTCTAGAGCAGCCTTGAGCATGCAGGAGCTAAGGCTGAGCCGCCTTATTCAGGGGCTCGGAGCTTTGCAGTCCTCCTGAGACTTAGCCACAAGGGAAACTGCTGTGGGCGCAAGGATAGGCTCCCCTTACCTGGTAGAACACGGCACTGGTGACGTCCAGAAACTTGTCCCCTGGGATTACAGACTCAATGCCCCCTAAGGCCTCCAGGAAGATAGTGAGGCTCTGCAAGAGAGCAGGAGAGGAAGAAAGGGATGAAGCCACATCTAGCCACTCGGGAGTGGAGAAACTGTTTCCCAATTGTTTCTCTGCAGGGAGAAGCTCCTGCACAGGCGTTCTTGTTTATCCCCCACCTCCCAGCGGCACCAAGAGAGTCTCTCTGCTCTCAATCGAGCCGTGTTTGGGCATCATTTGCAGGCATTTCCCACCCAGCAGCCCACTTCTCCCCCATCAGATGCAACTGGATGTGGTCCCCCCAGTTGTTAGCATAGAGCTCCTCAGGCACTCAGAGCCCCACAGTGGTGGTGAAGCTTCCCATCCGCAGGAGATGAGCCCCAGTGATTCTTGGTTCCCTCCTGGCTCCTGTCTGGGTTGTTCCTTCTCTGACTGAAGAGCTCAGGAAGCCTCAGACCTCCCTTGAACACCCATTCCTTCTTTCTCCAAGGGCTCCCCACCTCCTCCCTGCATCCCCCTGACCCCTCGTGGCATTTGCACGGGCCCCACGTCTACCCTGAGCCCTGCGCAATGTCTCTCACCTTGGCCACCCTGCAGGTGTCTTGGATCTCCTGACATGGGTGAACGAGCCAGAGGAGCTGCTCCCAGACCTGCTCTTGGTGCTGCTCCTCTTGCAGGAGAACCTCCAACATGGCAGCCACAGCCCCAAGGACGGCCTGTTTGTCCTGGAGAGGATGGCAGAGGCCCGGCATCAAAGACTGAAGGTCTGCCCTTCCTACACAGAGGGCTTTCCCTTTCCCTTCCCCTTCCCCACACCCCCACGCCCAGCAGGAGATGGGCTTGCTCTGGAGAGCAGGCAGCTTTTCCCCATACCCTCATCCCCAGCTCTTTTTGCCACAATGCTGTGACATGCAGCTGCTCCCTGGCACACAGCCACTTCAGGGCCCTTTGCAGAGCCAGCCCACTCCCTCTCATCACCCCTCAGCTCTCAGCCCACTGGGCACAGACAGAGCTGCCAACATGGGTGCCCCTGCTGCCATCCTGGGCTGGGAATGCAGCAGTGCTCACCTGTTCCTCCTGGCAGTCTTGCCAGTTCCACACCACAGAGAAGAGCAGCTCGTGAAGGTTTTCATAGCTCTGCTTTTTCTCCGTGGCAGTCCAGGGGCATTGAATTCCTGAGGACAAGTAATTCTTGACTCCATCCAGCCACTGTTTCACAACTGAAAAAACAAAATAATAATTTTGTTTTGTTTTGTTTTGTTTTTTTGTTTTTGTTTTTGTTTTAAGAGAGTGAGAGAAAACGGAGTCTGTGAGAGTCTGCAGCAGGGCTGCTCTGGGGCCGGCACTCACCAGCACAAGCGATGCGCAGGATCTGGCCACTCTTCACCTGGCCCACCACACTGCGCAGGCCTGCCAGCATCAGCCACACAAAGGGGATGCACTGTGGAGCTGCAGAGAGGAAGGAGAGGGCCACAGTCAGAGCCCCGGCAGCAAGGTAGGTGGACAGCAGCCCTGCAGCCCCCAGCTCAGTGCAGATCACACTCAGAGGGCAGAGGCCCCTTTCCCGGTTGTCATAGGTGTCAGGAGGTTGAGGGTACTCTACCATAGGTGCTGAAGAGTTTGCTCAGGGTGATGAGCACCAACTCCTTGCACACGTCCCCCGTGGCCTTCAGGTGGCTCTGGAGCTCAGCCATCACCAAGGTGAAGTGCGTCCGAGCCAGAGCCACCAGGACATTGCTGGCAGCTGTCTTGACATTGCTGGTCACGCCCTGGAAGAGAGTCACTGGTGACACGCAGCCCAGGAGACTGCCTGAGGCCCTTGGAAGAGCTAAGCCCCCACCATCCGCCAGCAGAACACCAGCGTGGGCAGGCGGTTCCCTTTGCCCTTGGGAGTGAGCCCTCACCTGGGCTGCCGTCAGGTCCCGGGACACCTCTGCCAGCAGCCGGTTCACCACTCCGCACGGCGGGCGGCTGCTGTCTTGGCACAGGGCGCTCTCCAGCTCACAGTACGCCTGCGCTCGGTCACCCTGGGGACAAGGATCAGTCACGCTCGCTTTGCCCGCTGCCACCCATCGCTCTGTGGATGTGCTGCCGGGCCTGGCACCCACGGCACCGTGGCCCTGGGCCAGGAGGGCAAGGGTTGCTGGTTGGATGTCCCCAACTCACCTCCTGATCTTGCAGGCGCTGAAGCTGTAAGGTCGCGGCGCAGGTAGGGGCAGGGCTTGACACCCTGCTTCTCTCCCTGCAACGCGTACGCCTGGGCACGCAGCCCACACAAGCAAAGAGACCTGGAAGGAAAGAGCAGAGCAGCTGCTGCAGGTGTTGCTTGGAGCCAGGGCCGAGCACCCGGCCAGCTGTGGGAGGAACGCTCCTCCAGCTCCACAGCGCGAGGCTGCGTGTGGTTGGTGGGGACAGGGGAGGGAGCTTTCTCCTTGCTGGGGTGCTGGGGAAACCACGGTGGGCAGCTGCACTGGGCAGAGCAAGGACAGTGCTGCTGGCACGTCCTAAACAGACACTGGAGGCACACGTGTGCTCGGGCAGCATCGTGGTGTCCAGAGAGGTGGAGGGACTCACTTCGAAGGGCTCTCAGCCTCTCCATGATAGCAGGATGCCTCCAGATAGACGCAAAGCTCTCTCTGGTTCCACTTCCTGCGGGTCCCACAAGCGGACTGAGCCACCGCTCCCACCCCTGACACAAGGGTGGATGACGCAGCCACTGTGACACCACACTGCAGTGTCACCTCACAGAGAATGAATGACACGGCCCGGGCTGGTGACCAGACAGGTCCCCAGGGCAACCCTGCAGGCCCTCAAACACAGCACGTTTGTGTGATGCAGTCGGCTCTGGGGTTCCGGTTCCATGCTGACGCAGGGAATGACCTCAGCAGGTGATGGAGAGCCCCTGCCAGGGAGCAGCTGCTGGGCACCGTTGCCCGGCGTTGTCTTAGTGACTGGGGACTCCATGCCGGGAGGCACTGAGGCCCCCATCTGCTGCCCAGACAACCTCTCCAGAGAGCTTTCCTGTCCACTAGAGGCACGTGTCAGAGATGTTAAGGAGACTCCACCGCATCTGATCAAAAATGAATACATTAATACTAGAAAAAAAAACTTCTCTATGGTGAATGTAACAGAACAGCGGAACGGGCTGCCCAGAGAGGTTCTGGGGTCTCCCTCTCTGGAGACATTCAGAACCTGCCTGGACACATTCGTGTGTGACCTAATCTAGGTGTTCCTGCTAAGGCAGGGGGATTGGACTGGATGATCTTTCAAGTTCCCTTCCAATCCCTGACATTTAGTGAAACTGTGAATACACAGGGTGTATGTTGGTCCTGTCAGGAATTCGGTGTAAATCAGACAGACAAAGTATTGTGTAAGGGGCTGCAGCTGAGTGAGTAAGGAGAGGGGCACTATCAAACTTGAGGATTCCTTGGCATTTTGTGGTGACAAATACCGCAAATACAAATATGAAATCCATTTGGTCAATTAGCAGCAGAAGAAACACTTGGGTCCATATTTAGGGTCATTATCAAATCTGCTTCAAACGTAGATGCAGTCAGCTTAATGCAACGCCTCTCCTCCCGTCAGTGTGTATGTATGCACGTGCATACACAAGCACCGAAAGCACGCATACCAATTATTTGCATGTGGAAATGCAGCCAGGTGAGCTCTGCAATGGCATGAAGGCACACAAATAGGCATGTGTGAAAATGAGTGTAAAGAAAGCTCCCTTTAAACACTGGATTTGGAGACTGACCTCCCAGTGCTGTTCCCTTGGCCTAATTCCCTATGGCGAACACCAGCAGGAGCAGATTTCCAGCCCAGCTGCAGCAGCTGGCAGCTCTGCCTGTGGCCTGGATTTAAATTGCTCTGAACGACCCCACATACCAGCATAGGTTAGGGACTGACCTGTTGGAGAGCAGCGTAGGGGAAAGGGACCTGCGGGTCCTGGTGGACAGCAGGGTGACCATGAGCCAGCACTCTGCCCTTGTGGCCAAGAAGGCCAATGGCACCCTGGCACATACTAGAAGGGGCATGGTTAGGAGGTCAAAAGAGGTTATCCTGCTTCTCTACTCAGCCCTGGTGAGACCGCATCTGGAGTATTGTGTCCAGTTCTGGGCCCCTCTGTTCAAGAAGGACAGGGAAATGCTTGAGAGAGTCCAGCACAGAGCCACAAAGATGATGAAGGGACCAGAGCATCTCCCTTACGAGGAAAGTCTGAGGAAGCTTTGGAGAGTTTGACAGTATGCAGGAGTCACCTCAATCGTCAGGAATCCCTTTTCTTCTTCATGAGGAATCTGTTGTCAGAAACCTCCATTCTTCGTGAGGAATCTGTTGTCAGAAACCTCCATTCTTCGTGAGGAATCTGAATTGTCAGAAACCCATCCTCATGGCTTTCAGTTCCTCTTTTATCCTCCTTGTTCTCCTGCCTAGGTGACAAGGATGGGCCTTGAGCAAGAGTCATTGAGTACCCCCTGAGATGGCCATCATCCTGAGATAGGTCCACACAAAGGAGCACTTCTCAGCTATTTAGCTGCAGCTCATCTCGCTCTGGTTGCCCCTGGCCTTGCCCATCTGCGTCCCCCAGACAAAGGATCTCACAACCTTTGCCCAGGACTTGCCTGGACTTGTTCATCTGTGTCCTTCAGACAAAGGATTTCACAATCCTTGCTCGGGACTTGAGCAAGTCCATCTGTGTCCCCAGCAAGCTTTGAGACACAGAAGTTAACAGAATAATCTCTTACAAAGCTTTGGCTTGGAGGAGACTGAGAGGTGACCTAATGAACGCTTATAAATATGTCAAGGATGTCTGTCAGGAGGATGGAGCCAGGCTTTTCTCAGTGACATCCAGTGACAGGATAAGGGCAATGGGTACAAGCTGGAACATAAGAGGTTCCACATGAATGCTAGAAAAAAAACGTCATGGTGATGGTAACAGAATATTGGAACGGGCTGTCCAGAGAGGTTGTGGGGTCTCCCTCTGTGGAGACATTCAAAACCTGCCTGGACACATTCGTGTGTGACCTAATCTAGGTGTTCCCAGCAGGGGGATTAGATTAGATGAGCTTTTGAGGTTTCTTCCAATCCCTGACATTTGGTGACTGTGATTCTGTAACTGGTATGGAGAAGAGACAGCAGCTGTTAAAATAAAGACTTGGTAAAAAAAACCCCTACTATTTATTTATGTATTTATGTATGTATGTATGTATATATTTATTTATAATAAATAGTACAATTTTTAAGCTCATCTTCTCTTTTCTCGTTCTCTTCTCTTCTTTTCTCCTTTTCTCCTTTTCTCCTTTTCTCCTTTTCTCCTTTCAAATTTCCCTTTTCATTCCCTTTTTCCTTCCCTGCTCCTTTCCTCTCCTCCCTTCCTTTCTTATCCTTTCTTCTTTTTTCTATTGGCTCCATCGCTGAAGACAAAATTCTCTTATTCTCCTCCATGTCTCACTAGAAAAAGTAGAGTCGCAACTTGAGACTATTCACAACAAAGAAAAGCTGCCTCCTCCCTACATTCCTCTGCAGCAACAGCAAAGGCGGGAGTGCCAGTACCTGTCCGTTGGCCCAAGCGGCCGGGAGAAGTTGCTCATCACGGCCTCAGTGTGACAGCGGGTGAGGATGACCACCGCCTGGCACAGGAAGGGCAGGAACGTGCTCTGCTGCGCAAACGATGTGATGCTGCGCAGGATGTAGAGGATCGGAGGCACCTGAGAGAAGCAGGGGAGAAAGAATGACTTGCTGCATCCTGCACTCTGCAGGGCCCAACCATGGACATTCAGCGCATGAGCAGTGCCTGTCCCTTGACATGCTGCCAAGTCCTAAGCCTGAATTTCATGCCAGCTACCCTGGTCTCCATGCCCTGAGCACACGGGGCAAACGGCACAAGTCATAGTGCAACAGCCAGCAAAAGTCCAAGACACGTGGGAGAAAGTCTCTTACGTTCCAACTGATGTCCTTCCCGTGCATCTGCAGGAAGGTGGTCATCCACTTCCCAGCAGCACGCACACGCACTCCGTTGGCTTTCCGGATCGTCTCCTTGATGGCAGTCATGAAGTCAACGGTGCGTTCTAGGGGGAAGTTCCTGCACACGATCTGCAGAGAAATGAGAAGCGGGAGAGATCTCATCACTGCTCTGCTGCAGCTGTCTGTACCCTGCTGTTTATACGGAAGGCGGTTGAGCCTTCTCTCAGCTTCTGCACCCATGGTGTTTGCTTACATGCAAAGCCTACCTCCCAGCAGCCACAATCACACATGCATGCAAGTGCACTCACACACACAAACGCACATCATGGAGTCAGCTCCTTGCACTGGGTGCCTGAAGGCCAGACGTAGCTCAGAGCCTCCTGCTACTTGCTGAGAAAACAGGACTCAGGGTAACAGCTCATTTTGGAAACAGTGTGAGAGGTTGGGAGCAGCACAGGGTCGTGCAGAAGCCTACACACAGAGATCACACCACCCCTTCTTGGGTCCACATACCATGGCCATTTTGGATGTGGTCTGGAGCTGAGAGGCGATGCTGCAGGCATGCAGCCCCTCGCACAGGCTCCCGATGTCACCCGTCTCAATGTCTGTGTTGGTCGCTTTGGCTGGAAAGAGCACAGGGAGAAAAGGGAAGTCATGCTTCTGGAAATGAAACTGCTTTCCATGGGGGAAAGACAGAGGACAGGATGGGGACAAGAAGAGAGCTGTGCACGGTGCCTCTCCCTCCTGTCAAGAGGGCCCAGCCCGTGGGGCTCTGGTAGTGCTACGGCAGAGGGCAGAGGGCTGGAGCACGCCTGCTCCACTCACCTTGGATTCGCAGAAGGGAGCTCAGACAGGTGACGGCCAGCTGGCGGGATGCAGGCATGGGGTCACACGTCAGAGGCGCCAGCAATCCCACCAAGGAGCCAAAGTGCTCACAGGCATCTCCTCTCTGCAGGGGTGAGAGGCAGGAACAAAGCTGTAGACGGCCCCAGCTCTCCCCAGCTTCTCCCATCTGTGCCTTCCCACCGTGACACAGCATGCACAGCTGGGCAGAGCTCGCCTTCCAGCTCAGGGGTGCTGGGGAGGGAGCAGGCGGCATGCGGTGGGGCTCTTTACTCACTTGAAGCTCTTCACAAACAGACAGCAGCTGGGAGCAGGTCTGCAGGGCCCTCTTGCGCTCCCACACGTTGCTTGATACCATCGATTTCTGCAGGACCTGGGGTAGAGCATCTGTCTCACTGAGGATGTCTTTTCTTTCCCTTCCTGCCGCCCCTCTCCCTGTCCCTCCTTTCCCAGCACTTTCCCTTAAGGCCTGCCCTGTTGCTCCATGTGGCCTCCTGCCTCACAGAGCACCGGCACTGCTGCCCCGCTCTCTGCAGTCACTCCTGCCTCCTGAGCTGGGAGCTGGGAGCTGTGGCCGGCCAGGGACAGGCTCCTGCTTTCCCCCTGCAGGGCCCATTTCTCTGCCCATTTCAGCTCGCAGTGAGCTGGCACGTCAGCAGGAGATTTCTCCCCCTCTGATCCTCCTCTCAGTCCCCAGATCTCTGCCCCCGCTATTGACAGGCACCATGCTTTCTCCCTTGCCCCACGCATACTCACATGGACTATGTTCTGAAAGAAGCCGCCGCTGGGCTCTGTCTCCAGCAGGACCACCATGAGCCGGCCCAGAGCTCTCAGTGACGTTTGCTGAAGCTGAAAGCAGAAGAGGGGAGTGACGTGTAGCATCACGGCTGCTGCCAGAGCAGAGGTTGTGTGTGCTGAGGTAGGGTTCCGACCGAGAGGTGGCCGGGAAAGTTACGGCAGGTTACCTGCAGGTACTGTGCTGCTTGCTGTGACTTCCTGATCTTCAGCATCATCTCTGCTGAAGGGTGTGTCACGATGTTCTTGCAGCACAGGACCAACATCTCACGCAAGTCCTTGCTTTCAGAAGAGGGCTTCAGCTTGCTGAGAGGAGGAAAACAGGAAGAGAAATCAGAAAGGGTCTTTACCTCTCCAGACTGGTTCAGACAACATCTGAGTTTCTCCTAATTGACAGCTACAAAGCCAATACCCCCACCCAGCTCATGCTGCTGAGCACTGCCTTCAGTTCCAGCAGCGCCCACCTCCTCCCCGGCAGCAGTGAACCACCTCCCGCTCTGGAGGGAAGGAGACCCCAGCTCTCCCTCTCTTCCCTGCCAGGGGACAGGAGCACCAGGGCCTTTCTCCCTGCCCAGAACCTCAGCTTTGCTGGGCACAACAGCCCAGCCGTCTCTCCTGTCGATGTGGCTCCTCCCCCCCTGGCCCCCCCGGGCCCTCAGGAGCTACCCAAAATGGGGATCACCATCCTGACTTGCAACCTCAGCCCTTACCTCAACTGCTCCAGGGCCAGAACCACCTTGAGAGGCACTGGGGAGACAGGCATGCCCGAGTAATACTTCTTCATCAGGTCCTGCAAGTCCCAGAGAGACAGTGTCAAAGTGGGCAAGGGGCACACAAGAGCTGTTCCACCCGGCCCCGAAACAGGCACAACTGCCACACACCAGCCCCATCACTTTCCCATGGAAGCGCTGCAGGATGCAGCAGCTGGTGCACCCAGCCCGCTGCCCAGCCGCTGCCTGCCAGCACCCAAGTCCCCACCAGCTGGAGACCTGCATGCCCCCAGGGAAGCGAGCCTTGTGGCGCAGCCCAGAACTCCTCTGCAGACAGCCCTGTCTCTAGGCACTCACCATCAGGATCTCCAGCAGCTTTCCCTTCAGGGAGGGGTTAAAGCTTGCAGAATCACCCACAGCTTGGTAGGCAGAGCTGCAGTCGGTGATGCTCTGCACCAGCGCGAGGTTGTTCTGCAAGTCCTGAGGAGCAAGAGAGAAGAACATTCTTTGAACTGCGGGAAGGGACAAGGGCTGCAAGGGACACACGTGGGGACAACACTAAGGGAAGGGCTTGGATCTTTATCTGGGCACAAACAGTTCCCCGAGGGACCTTTGGAAAGGGAAGGCCCATCTCAGCATCCCCCCATGTGGAGAGGCTGCAGCTGGGCACCCTGACACCCTGGCACGCTTTGAGCTCTCACCCGACAGCTGCAGCTGTAGAGCATCAGGACGTTGCCCATGATGTCTCCCTCCAGGTGGGCGAGCAGCTGTTGCTTGGAGGCACGCAGTGCCACGCTGCCGTGGGCGAGCATGAGAGCGCTGCGTGTGGCATGAGCTCTCGTGCTGTCCAGCTCCATCTGTGTGGGAAGAAATGCCTTGAGACACTCGCTAACGGCCCCCAGTGCCCCGCGATGCACCTGGGCTCCCAAGGCAGGAGCTGCAGGGAAAATAAGGCCGAAGAATGCCAAGATGGAAACCCGTAACGCTTTACCTTCTTGCGCCTGGAAATCCTGGCATTGCGGCCTTTGCACAGCCTGGACGCAAACATGGTGAGCGTGGCCAGGACTGTGTGGAAGTTGTTCTCAGCAGCATGGCTGAGAAGAGAGATGATTCCCTGCACAAAAGAACAAGGGGCCGTTGGCACAGGCCTGAATCTACAGGTCCTCTCCTGAGCAAAATGGCAGCAGTGCGGAGGTTGAAAGGCCTGGAGCAGGGCCAGGAGAAGGCCTCTGCCCCACGGCCAGAGCGGGGATGCTCACAGGAGCTGGAGGAGAGGAGAGCTCACCTGGGCCTCACGTGGCTCCTCTGCATTTGCCTCCTCCAGGTGCTGCAGCAGCTTCTCCTGGACGTGGAGGACTCCCTTACAGGATCCCAGCACCGTGCCCAGAGCCTTGTACAGGAACGACTGCATGGGAAGGGAAGGAAGAAGCTGAGATGTGGCAGCAGCTTAACGTGCTGGGGGAGGGCCAGGTGGGAAGGAGCCACGCTCCCTGGCGGTTGCTGAGAGCAGCTGCGGGGCCGAGCTTTAGCCATCCGCGGGCAGATTGCAGGGAAAGGCCCTTTGGGGGGCACAGACTGGGAAGCAGCATCAGCATCCCACGTGGGCAGAGCACCAGCCGCAGCCCCAGCCCCAGCTGGACACCTGCAGCTGCACCGCTGGGTAGAGCCGGGGGGAACTCACCTTTTCTGCAGAGCTGCTGGCAGAGCTGCTCAGCCGCTGGCTCAGCTCACAGCTCAGGGCCTCGATCCATGCATTCTCCTCGATTGTGTCCAGCGACGCCTTCAGGAACTGTTGGAGAACAGGAGAAGACAATGTTCCCTTGCCCTTTGCCTCTTCCCTCACTCCCAAGTTGCTGCAGCCCTCTGGGGAGAGGTGCCTGGAAGAACAGTCCCTCTCCCAGCTCCCCCAGCGTTCCCTCCATTAAAGCCGCCTGCCCTCTTCTCCTAAGACCCCCCTGGGCTTGGGACAGAGCGGAAGAGGCAGCGCCACAAAGGCGTGCGGCCGCTCCGCAGCAGCGCTTGAGAGGCTGTTCCTGCCCCACAGCGGCTCACGTGGGAGCGGGGCTACTTGGGGCAGGCAAGCACTTCTCTGCACCGCGCCTCCCGGCAATGCTGTACCTTTAGCAGACGGCGCTCAAACTCGGCAGTGTCCGGGAAGCTCTCATCTTTCCCTGCACAGCAATAGGAAGACAAAGACCCTTACTTGGGACCAAGGCACAGAAGAAGAGCTGCTGCAAACCTGGCTTGGCCTGGGCACTTGACACTGCTAAGCTGGGACCTGCACCCCCTCCACAATGACCTGTCCCTCCCCACAAACACTGCCTCCACAGCAACACGGAACTAAGTGCTCCAAGGCTGCTGTCTGAGGGGACGTGAAGGGCCCATCCATGTCCTGGAATGGGCAGATCTCTGGTGGGATAGGTCCCTGGGCCTCAGTGCTGACTCCCAGGAATGGGAACAGCAGCAGAGCAAGAATTGGGCTGCAGGCAGTGCTTCCCCTCTGCCATGCTACAGAGCTGCATTTTCACTCCCCCCCTTCCCTTCCCTGCCTCTGCCTCTTCCTCCCCTCCAGTACTTTACCTTCAAGACACTGCAGCAGCAGGGGGATCTCAGTAGCCCACATGGCCCCCACAGCCCTGTGGAACCTGCTGTGGAGGTTTTTCATCAGCAGTAAGGCAGCAGCTTGGAGTTTGCTGCCTGCAACAGGGCTGCCTGCCACCACCTGAGTGAGAGCAAGAAAAAGCAGGGTCACTTCTGCAGCAAGAGCAACGGCTTCCCTCCAGGATGGAAGCAGCTTGGCTCTTCTCTGGCAAGCAAGGAGCAGCCAACAGCTTTGCCCATGGCCATGCTGCTTCCTCCTGGCTGCTCGTAGAACCGGCCTCTGGAGCATCTACTCACCAGCAGTCGTGCCAGCAGTGTCTGGGGCGTCAGCAGTGGGCCTGCAAAGAGGAAAAAGTGCTGAGTAAGACCCCAAGACACTGCATGCCCAGCCGTGCACACCTCCGCTGTCCCTTCTGGGTGCTACCACAGGTCAGCAGAGCTCCCTGGGGGAGTTTTTGCTCCTACCTTGAAACATGGAGCTGACGAAATGGCGATCCAGATGTTCTATGCGCCGTCCTGTCAGCTCCTCTCTCTCAGCCAGGGCACAGACACAGCGGGAGACTGGGATCAGCATGCCTGTGTACTGCGCTGGCACCACAAACAACAGCAGCCGCGGCCACAGGAGCTGTAGGGAACGAGACAATTGAGCAGGTCAGCATTCCTGCTTCCGCTCAGAGAGGAAGAGGACTCTGTGAATTTCCCTGAGTCCTGTGTGCTTCAGAGGAGAGACCTGGGGTCTTGGAATGGGACGAGGAACACATGGTGCAAAGGCAGGGAGCAGCAGCAGGGCAGAGCGTGACTTACTTTGGACATCCCTCTCACAGAGACGTCCAGTGATCCCAGGATGTCCATGCACAGCTCCTGGAGAGCTCCTTCTTCCTGGGCTTCCCGGGCAGAAAGGTCTCCGGCTGTCTGCACAACAGTGGTGTTGAAACACTGGTTATGCTCAGTTCTCAGGAGCCTCTCAGGAGGCTCAGGTGTGGCCTCAGCGGTGCTTCTGTATACCAGCCTCTGAGCAGCACGGGTCTTCCAAAGGAAGATGCTGCCCACTGCCCTTACCCTTCTTCCTGTGGCGCGGCTGAACTCCCTGAAGATGTGCCCCACCACATCCCAGGCTGAGCAGCTCCGGGTGCTAGAACTGAGCAGATCCTTGATGAAATACAGAATAGCCGTCCTCACCTGCAAGGGGTCAATTATGGGTGATTTTCCTGGTCAGAAGGCAAAGGGAAGCCACCTGCTCGTCGGGGCAGCCCTTTGGGCATGAGCAGAGACAGCAAGAGCAGTGGAGAGGCTTTAGCTACTGAGGTGAGGGCCAGGCCTTAGCACCAGGCTGTGCGCTTTCCATGCACAGCACAGGGACCTGCCCGCTCCACTCTGCCTGCTCTCCCCACAGGAGCCATCGTGACCGTGTGGCCAATGCCCCAGCACCTCTCTAGTCACCCCAGCCCTGCCCGTGCTGGCAGCA
Source organism: Tetrao urogallus (assembly GCF_951394365.1). NCBI lineage: Eukaryota > Metazoa > Chordata > Aves > Galliformes > Phasianidae > Tetrao > Tetrao urogallus. Next base: position 71,099,551 of record NC_136813.1, read on the forward strand.
GCATCACCACCCCAACAGCGCTTTCTTTTCCCAAACCAGCTCACCCGGGTGCTGGGGTCGCTGCACAGACGCTGCACAGCCTCGACGACCTGGGGCAGCATCTCCGTCATCATGGGCTCTGCAAGAGATGCACAGAAGCATGAGCGGAGCCACAACGCAGATGGCAGAAGGGAGCCCTGGCAGTCCCAAGGCGTGGTACTGACCAACCCGTGGTACTGACCATCAGAGCGAGCCAGAGCACCCAGCAGACCCAGGGCTGCCACGCATCCAGGCTCCCAGTCATCGCCCAGCTGCGACTGCAGAAACAGGATGGTTTCCTCTGGGCAGATCCGGGCTGCAGGGAGGAAATCCCACGCTATGTTAGCAAGAACCTCACGCCCATTCCTGAGGTTTGTGAGAGAGGTTTTGGCCAGGGCACAGCCAAGCATGGCCAAGGCTCCTCTCCTTACCCTGCAGCATGATGCAGTGGGTCAGCTGTGCACGACCAGCCTCGCTGTGCTGCTTGCTGTCGTCATAGAGCTGTGGGAACAAGGTCCATTTGAGAAAATCACATCAGCACTGAGGACGGAAAAGACACCTTGCTGCCCGCTCTCGTCTCCCTGGGCACTCTCGGGATGAGGACAGGCAGACAAAACCCAGCCCACCCCACAGCATCCCCGAGAGTACATGCATGGCTCTAGAGCAGCCTTGAGCATGCAGGAGCTAAGGCTGAGCCGCCTTATTCAGGGGCTCGGAGCTTTGCAGTCCTCCTGAGACTTAGCCACAAGGGAAACTGCTGTGGGCGCAAGGATAGGCTCCCCTTACCTGGTAGAACACGGCACTGGTGACGTCCAGAAACTTGTCCCCTGGGATTACAGACTCAATGCCCCCTAAGGCCTCCAGGAAGATAGTGAGGCTCTGCAAGAGAGCAGGAGAGGAAGAAAGGGATGAAGCCACATCTAGCCACTTGCGAGTGGAGAAACTGTTTCCCAATTGTTTCTCTGCAGGGAGAAGCTCCTGCACAGGCGTTCTTGTTTATCCCCCACCTCCCAGCGGCACCAAGAGAGTCTCTCTGCTCTCAATCGAGCCGTGTTTGGGCATCATTTGCAGGCGTTTCCCACCCAGCAGCCCACTTCTCCCCCATCAGATGCAACTGGATGTGGTCCCCCCAGTTGTTAGCATAGAGCTCCTCAGGCACTCAGAGCCCCACAGTGGTGGTGAAGCTTCCCATCCGCAGGAGATGAGCCCCAGTGATTCTTGGTTCCCTCCTGGCTCCTGTCTGGGTTGTTCCTTCTCTGACTGAAGAGCTCAGGAAGCCTCAGACCTCCCTTGAACACCCATTCCTTCTTTCTCCAAGGGCTCCCCACCTCCTCTCTGCATCCCCCTGACCCCTCGTGGCATTTGCACGGGCCCCACGTCTACCCTGAGCCCTGCGCAATGTCTCTCACCTTGGCCACCCTGCAGGTGTCTTGGATCTCCTGACATGGGTGAACGAGCCAGAGGAGCTGCTCCCAGACCTGCTCTTGGTGCTGCTCCTCTTGCAGGAGAACCTCCAACATGGCAGCCACAGCCCCAAGGATGGCCTGTTTGTCCTGGAGAGGATGGCAGAGGCCCGGCATCAAAGACTGAAGGTCTGCCCTTCCTACACAGAGGGCTTTCCCTTTCCCTTCCCCTTCCCCACACCCCCACGCCCAGCAGGAGATGGGCTTGCTCTGGAGAGCAGGCAGCTTTTCCCCATACCCTCATCCCCAGCTCTTCCTGCCACAATGCTGTGACATGCAGCTGCTCCCTGGCACACAGCCACTTCAGGGCCCTTTGCAGAGCCAGCCCACTCCCTCTCATCACCCCTCAGCTCTCAGCCCACTGGGCACAGACAGAGCTGCCAACATGGGTGCCCCTGCTGCCATCCTGGGCTGGGAATGCAGCAGTGCTCACCTGTTCCTCCTGGCAGTCTTGCCAGTTCCACACCACAGAGAAGAGCAGCTCGTGAAGGTTTTCATAGCTCTGCTTTTTCTCCGTGGCAGTCCAGGGGCATTGAATTCCTGAGGACAAGTAATTCTTGACTCCATCCAGCCACTGTTTCACAACTGAAAAAACAAAATAATAATTTTGTTTTGTTTTGTTTTGTTTTTTTGTTTTTGTTTTTGTTTTAAGAGAGTGAGAGAAAACGGAGTCTGTGAGAGTCTGCAGCAGGGCTGCTCTGGGGCCGGCACTCACCAGCACAAGCGATGCGCAGGATCTGGCCACTCTTCACCTGGCCCACCACACTGCGCAGGCCTGCCAGCATCAGCCACACAAAGGGGATGCACTGTGGAGCTGCAGAGAGGAAGGAGAGGGCCACAGTCAGAGCCCCGGCAGCAAGGTAGGTGGACAGCAGCCCTGCAGCCCCCAGCTCAGTGCAGATCACACTCAGAGGGCAGAGGCCCCTTTCCCGGTTGTCATAGGTGTCAGGAGGTTGAGGGTACTCTACCATAGGTGCTGAAGAGTTTGCTCAGGGTGATGAGCACCAACTCCTTGCACACGTCCCCCGTGGCCTTCAGGTGGCTCTGGAGCTCAGCCATCACCAAGGTGAAGTGCGTCCGAGCCAGAGCCACCAGGACATTGCTGGCAGCTGTCTTGACATTGCTGGTCACGCCCTGGAAGAGAGTCACTGGTGACACGCGGCCCAGGAGACTGCCTGAGGCCCTTGGAAGAGCTAAGCCCCCACCATCCGCCAGCAGAACACCAGCGTGGGCAGGCGGTTCCCTTTGCCCTTGGGAGTGAGCCCTCACCTGGGCTGCCGTCAGGTCCCGGGACACCTCTGCCAGCAGCCGGTTCACCACTCCGCACGGCGGGCGGCTGCTGTCTTGGCACAGGGCGCTCTCCAGCTCACAGTACGCCTGCGCTCGGTCACCCTGGGGACAAGGATCAGTCACGCTCGCTTTGCCCGCTGCCACCCATCGCTCTGTGGATGTGCTGCCGGGCCTGGCACCCACGGCACCGTGGCCCTGGGCCAGGAGGGCAAGGGTTGGTGGTTGGATGTCCCCAACTCACCTCCTGATCTTGCAGGCGCTGAAGCTGTAAGGTCGCGGCGCAGGTAGGGGCAGGGCTTGACACCCTGCTTCTCTCCCTGCAACGCGTACGCCTGGGCACGCAGCCCACACAAGCAAAGAGACCTGGAAGGAAAGAGCAGAGCAGCTGCTGCAGGTGTTGCTTGGAGCCAGGGCCGAGCACCCGGCCAGCTGTGGGAGGAACGCTCCTCCAGCTCCACAGCGCGAGGCTGCGTGTGGTTGGTGGGGACAGGGGAGGGAGCTTTCTCCTTGCTGGGGTGCTGGGGAAACCACGGTGGGCAGCTGCACTGGGCAGAGCAAGGACAGTGCTGCTGGCACGTCCTAAACAGACACTGGAGGCACACGTGTGCTCGGGCAGCATCGTGGTGTCCAGAGAGGTGGAGGGACTCACTTCGAAGGGCTCTCAGCCTCTCCATGATAGCAGGATGCCTCCAGATAGACGCAAAGCTCTCTCTGGTTCCACTTCCTGCGGGTCCCACAAGCGGACTGAGCCACCGCTCCCACCGCTCCACAAGGGTGGATGACGCAGCCACTGTGACACCACACTGCAGTGTCACCTCACAGAGAATGAATGACACGGCCCGGGCTGGTGACCAGACAGGTCCCCAGGGCAACCCTGCAGGCCCTCAAACACAGCACGTTTGTGTGATGCAATCGGCTCTGGGGTTCCGGTTCCATGCTGACGCAGGGAATGACCTCAGCAGGTGATGGAGAGCCCCTGCCAGGGAGCAGCTGCTGGGCACCGTTGCCCGGCGTTGTCTTAGTGACTGGGGACTCCATGCCGGGAGGCACTGAGGCCCCCATCTGCTGCCCAGACAACCTCTCCAGAGAGCTTTCCTGTCCACTAGAGGCACGTGTCAGAGATGTTAAGGAGACTCCACCGCATCTGATCAAAAATGAATACATTAATACTAGAAAAAAAAACTTCTCTATGGTGAATGTAACAGAACAGCGGAACGGGCTGCCCAGAGAGGTTGTGGGGTCTCCCTCTCTGGAGACATTCAGAACCTGCCTGGACACATTCGTGTGTGACCTAATCTAGGTGTTCCTGCTAAGGCAGGGGGATTGGACTGGATGATCTTTCAAGTTCCCTTCCAATCCCTGACATTTAGTGAAACTGTGAATACACAGGGTGTATGTTGGTCCTGTCAGGAATTCGGTGTAAATCAGACAGACAAAGTATTGTGTAAGGGGCTGCAGCTGAGTGAGTAAGGAGAGGGGCATTATCAAGCTTGAGGATTCCTTGGCATTTTGTGGTGACAAATACCGCAAATACAAATATGAAATCCATTTGGTCAATTAGCAGCAGAAGAAACACTTGGGTCCATATTTAGGGTCATTATCAAATCTGCTTCAAACGTAGATGCAGTCAGCTTAATGCAATGCCTCTCCTCCCGTCAGTGTGTATGTATGCACATGCATACACAAGCACCGAAAGCACGCATACCAATTATTTGCATGTGGAAATGCAGCCAGGTGAGCTCTGCAATGGCATGAAGGCACACAAATAGGCATGTGTGAAAATGAGTGTAAAGAAAGCTCCCTTTAAACACTGGATTTGGAGACTGACCTCCCAGTGCTGTTCCCTTGGCCTAATTCCCTATGGCGAACACCAGCAGGAGCAGATTTCCAGCCCAGCTGCAGCAGCTGGCAGCTCTGCCTGTGGCCTGGATTTAAATTGCTCTGAACGACCCCACATACCAGCATAGGTTAGGGACTGACCTGTTGGAGAGCAGCGTAGGGGAAAGGGACCTGCGGGTCCTGGTGGACAGCAGGGTGACCATGAGCCAGCACTCTGCCCTTGTGGCCAAGAAGGCCAATGGCACCCTGGTACATACTAGAAGGGGCATGGTTAGGAGGTCAAAAGAGGTTATCCTGCTTCTCTACTCAGCCCTGGTGAGACCGCATCTGGAGTATTGTGTCCAGTTCTGGGCCCCTCTGTTCAAGAAGGACAGGGAAATGCTTGAGAGAGTCCAGCACAGAGCCACAGCAGACGCAGCAGGGGAGGGGGCAAGAAGCAGCGTGGCCGGCCTTGGGCAGCAGGCAGGTAGGCGAAGAAGTCGAGGAGCCAATCCTTGAAGCAGCAACAGCAGTCAGGTAGCAAGCACAGGAGAGTTCGACAGTAAGCAGGAATCACCTCAATTGTCAGGAATCCCTTTTCTTCTTCATGAGGAATCTGTTGTCAGAAAACTTCCATTCTTCATGAGGAATCTGAATTGTCAGAAACCCATCCTCATGGCTTTCAGTTCCTCTTTTATCCTCCTTGTTCTCCTGCCTAGGTGACAAGGATGGGCCTTGAGCAAGAGTCATTGAGTACCCCCTGAGATGGCCATCATCCTGAGATAGGTCCACACAAAGGAGCACTTCTCAGCTATTTAGCTGCAGCTCATCTCGCTCTGGTTGCCCCTGGCCTTGCCCATCTGCGTCCCCCAGACAAAGGATCTCACAACCTTTGCCCAGGACTTGCCTGGACTTGTTCATCTGTGTCCTTCAGACAAAGGATTTCACAATCCTTGCTCGGGACTTGAGCAAGTCCATCTGTGTCCCCAGCAAGCTTTGAGACACAGAAGTTAACAGAATAATCTCTTACACCAAGAAAAGGTCATGCCTGTGCTACCCAGTCCAGTGACCACACGCATGTCTACCAGTGCTTTCCTCTCCTCAGCATGTGTGTGAAACCCCTGTGTGTTGGATACTCACTAGAGGGAAAATAGAAAATAAAGATTCCCATCAAAAGAAAAGGGTGATTTGTGGTACCTCCCTTGTTTAACAAAGGCATTGTTAAAAAAAAAAAAAAAAAAATCATTGTTTTATTTCAAAATAATAATTAGGAAATGGTCCAGAGGTCAGGGCTCAGCTCCTCACTCATGGCGTGTAGTAACCATCCAGCTGGCAGCACTGCTCAGCTGCTTTGACATGCTCTTCTTCTTCCTCCCAAATGCAACTGTGGACAAAAGTAGTTATAGACACTTCTCCCCTTTCACCTCTGTGACACCAGAAGTCCAGCAGCTCGAACATTACTCAGCAACAGATAGAGGGAGGATTAAAACCTGTCTTTTTCAAGGAAGATTTTTATCTGCTGTTCTCCTTTTGTCTCTGCCACTTGGGATTCAGCATGAGTTAACACCTTCACTCCTGTGTTGCTGAAGTGTCCAGCTTGTTAGCTTTTATAAATACCCTATTCATTTCTACATTGGCTGAACTATTAATAACAGATCTGTGGAAAGAAATGGCAACAAGCCCTTCAAAACATGCTGCAAAGAAAGGTTCAAGGAGACTGTATAGTTAATGAAACAGAAATACCTCTCTCTCTCTACACTGAATAGAAAGAGAGCCTAGGAGAAACTTGTCCTGATCACCTCTAGGGTTGCTTTAAACTTCAGAAAAGTTACATGAATACTACTCTCAGAGATGCCCGTCTTGTAACCAAGCACTCTACCAGCCCTGAATAGCTCTGTGGTCCCTGCAGCACTATCTGGACACCCGAATACCTTCCCCTAAAGCAACTGTAGCACAACAATATTTTCTGTTCTCAATGGTGTCGTAAAAGGGCATGCTGATGTCAAGATTCCCTTTAATACAACATCACCATTGCTTTGCGGATCTGTGAGGCTACAGCATCAGACAATGATGACACTCTTTTCTTGTTTTGAGAATTAATTCAAAGGAAAAGGAAAACAAGAGGCAGAGAGAGTACAGGGACACTCATGCCCTGTACATTTCTGAGAGAAGAAAGAAGTTCCTGACCCTCCACCACACTACCAGCACCACATAAGATAGTGATCTCTAGGAAGGCTAGAATTGAAGATTTTGATCCCATGTAATGCTATAATGTGATGGAAAGCACAAGAAACAGCAAGGCAGCAAAGTCCTATGCTACAGTAAGTGAGAATAAACCCAAATACAATAGCCATAAACACAGAAACAAAGCAAAAATATTGCTTACCCTTAAGAGGCCTCAGGTATGCAGGGATCTCCAGCAAGAAAACTTTGCCTCCACTGTCAACCCTTATGAGGCCTGGGAAGGGGTGGATCCTGGCTCCACCCCTTCTGGTCACTCAGGTGCACTGCATGCACCTGAGCTCCCCTGGGTTGTCTTTGCCTTCCCACCAGGTGTGCAATCACTGTTTCAAGCCATCACTTTGTATTTCTGCTACATCCTGCTTCTTGTGAAACAACAATAAACTGTGTGCTGGGGGGTTGGGGTGGGAAAATAGAAGATGCGACAAGAAATGTTAGCCCATTTTTCCACGTCAGGTCAATTGCACAGAAGTTTTAAGTGACATTAAACGGATACGTTAACATCCTGTGCTCCTGATGTACACAACAGGGCAGTTGAAATTTTTCAGGCATCCATGCCAGTAGCTGAGTTTGTGTAGGTTTGTAACACTCTCAAGTGCTTGGCCAGGCTGTTGCCTACAAATGTAAGTGGCGAGCTCTGTGCTTTCATCAGTTATTTAAACAGGCTAACAGAAGGCTGCTGCTAGAGGGGACAGTGAGTTTCATCCTTCCTCCTCAATCATCTCTAACCTTTCCTTCTGTGCCCACCACTTGTGAAAGTCACTGAGCTACCTGAATTTTATCTCCATGTTGTACAGAGCAATTTTCAGCCGCAGCAACAAGCCCTGGGATTCCTGCCACAACTCCAGAAGCTGATGGGAGGGAGGGAAGGGTTGGGGAAGAAGATACAACTTTTCCCCCAGCAGCAGAGCACAGTCTTGGTCCCATCTTGTTTTCAGGAATAGAAGCAGAAGTAAAATACTATTCTAATTTTTTCATTTTTCCTTGGCTCAGAGGATTCCCACCACATTTGCTTTGTATCTAGAGCTGCACTGATTGCTCTCATTTTCTTGTTCCTACAATGGAAGAGAGGAACAACCCCTCTAAACTGGAAGTAACGCTTCACAGCCATGTAATCCTCTTTTGAAGTTCAAGACAGACATCAAAATAAATCCCATCACTGATTTCATCCTGGAATGAAAACTATCCAAGTCCTCAGCAGGCTTCCCTTGCTGATGTATCACCCAAAATAAAAGCCTGAGCTTCCAGGTTACTCAAGTTTTCATTGCTTTGCCTTCCTACCACCTTGGTTATCTTTCTGTAGCTGAAGACACCAACACTGATACAGACATGTACACAGAGCATGAACTGTCAACAGGGACTGGGTCCAGCAGCACTCTTGTAGTGGGGGCTCTTCATTACAAACTTTACACTTTTCCTTTCTTACACTGTGGCAGTAAGAATCCTTTCACTTCAGACTCGAACACTCCAGTAGTTTCTGGACCATCTAATGGAGAGAGGGCCTTACAAATCACCCCCGTAATTCAGTTACTTAGTTCTGTTTTCCACATCTATCTATTCCTCCTATGTTTCAGATGCTAAAAGTTACAATAAAGGTTTCCTTCTCAGAATGTTTCAAACAGTTAACTGGTGTTTTGTTTTTTTTTCTCCTTTGTTTTGATCTTTGGTATTTTGGGGAGCAGGAGGACTTGGAGGTGAAGGAGAGCACTGCACATCTGCCACATCATTCAGTAGACTTTTCAAATGTTATTTTCTTGTCAAAGTATTTTGCCCAAGTCTAACAATTTTTCAACCTCCAGCTAAAGTGAAGGAAGGGGCTTTTGCTCTGTCCCAGCCCTATTCCTTACACACACATAGCAAACTGAAATGAATCCACTGAATCCACAAATCCACTGAAATGAAGGCAACCAGAATAAACTTACTGTTGAAACAGAGAAGTATTAGATCTTACCTATCTACATAACAGGTACAAATTAAAACCACTGCATCCTTAACTTGCTTGTGGTATTTTACTCTGTAGTATTCAAGTGAAAATAGCAGACAGAAATGATTCATTCTGAGTCACAGTTATTTTTAAATCATCAGAATTTATTCTGTATGATTTCTTCCATGCAATTGTATACTGAAATGTGGGCAGACGCATTGTCCTTCGGCAGTGGTTTGCTTTTTTTCCCCCGTTTTTGCATATGTACCAAATAGATGCTAATATATACCTATGTACACATCTACATAGAGAGAGGCACTGGCAAATAGGAATCTTTTTATGAAGCTAGGTAGCCATTAGACAACTTGCTAAAAGTGATAGAAATGTGCAGATGCTGCTATATGTAGAAAGGGAATTAAAATGAAGTGCATCTTCTACAGCAGGGTTTGCACAATGCCTGTTTTTTAGAACTGCTAGGGAGCATTAATTCTCTGTAGCAAGTATGCATCAAACCTGGGACAATACTGAGGCAAGATCAAATGATGACAATTGCTTGTGAGAACTCTTTTATTGTCCTTGCTTGTATTCCACTACTTATCTTTTAAACTTAGATAACTGTATTTTTTCTTTTTTTTTTCTTTTGGTAATAAATTGTCATAGAGGTTCTGCAACAAGCTACACACAAGAATCTTTTCCTATCAACTCTAGCATCAAGGGACAGAGCTGAGATATATTCTGAACACTATTCCATATTCCTATAAAAGAGTCAGCCAGTGAGACAGCACAGTGACAGCCAGAGGCCAAATCCTCCCCTTTATACCTGGATTGGTGCCGTTATCACTTCACTTGGGACTATCGCAACGAGTAGGCTCCCTGTAGGATGGATTTTAAGCCTAGAACATATATAAAACCTGGGATCTCATATATTTAAGTCATTAATGAAAGTGATCTTTAAGTGCCCTTAGCCTTTTAGATGTTTTTGGCAGAGACACTCTGGAATACAATAAAAACACATCAATTTTTACACAAACTCTACTTCAAAACAAAAAAGGAAAGAGCAAAAATATGCTCACTGTTTTGTTCAGCCTTTTATTCCATCGTTATGGCACGAGATAGAACTTAAAGACAACATCACTGAATACGTCTTCAACGTCATTAAGACTAATAAGTTTTATAAAATTCTTTTGATATGATACACTTTCCCTTATCAAGTGATAATAGAATTTCCTCTAGAATACTGAAGTACATTGCCACCTGCTGGCCAGAAATGCTTTTGCAATTTGAAAACATTGACATTTGACAACGCAACATACAGTTATCAAAGAAGTACTAATGACCCAGGCTTTGGCACAATATTTATAGAAACACAGCTGTGAACTTCTCATATTCACTTCCAAAATTCAGTGTGACCCCTTTTGCAAATATCTCCGTCTCTATTTCTGCTTTGTCTAACTTTCTTCACAATGAAGCCTTGTTATTTTAAAGGAAAAGCCATATTCTTTCTCTACCGTTACATAACTCAACTTATTGGGATTGGTTTTCTAAAATTTCGATTCCAGTTCATTGTTTTAGAACAATATATAAAGTCATACATTCATAAATATATATATTATATCCTGTATACATAACATTGTTTTTCCTCTAGACAGGTAGGGCAGACCTTTGTGCTACATCTTTCATTGGTTTAGGCACGGCCTTGTTCTTATTTGATTCCCCAAACCACTTCCTCCAAGAATCTAAAAAAAAATATTTTTAACACTTACCTTGTATCAAATTTTAATTTTGTTTGCAAATATATTTATAAGAAAAAAAATATTTGGTATTCCCCCCCTCCCAGTCACTACTACCCTTATAAAACATATGGCTTTTCATGTTCCACTCTATTCTAGTGTTTTTCAATAGGCAGTGAAAAGAAGGACAACGTTCCCCTTTAGGTTTTTTTCCCAAGCACAGAAACCAGCTTGTGCACTTCCTATAGAACTCCAATGTGTATGATGGTAATGTAAGTGCAGTGATTTTTATAAAAGCAGTCATGGTCGATTGACATCTGTATATGAAAACATAATATATGATTATCATACAATACCCATTACAGAATATACAATCATCAAACTGCAGATATATAAATACATTTTAGCCACATCAAAGCAACAGTTTTATCTTATAAACAGCGTATGTATGCATACAGGGTTATCGGACTAACATTTCCATCTTCTTCTTTTCTCACAAGCTTGCTGAAAAACAGGAACATACTGTATTTGTAAATAGACTGCTTGCCAGTGCTGTTAGGAAATTAAAGTGAACGAGATTTTAAAAAATTATATGTAACTTATTCGGTAGAAAACGAACAAGCACCCCCCAGTTTTCCAATATCATCATTGTTTTCCTATGAGAGGGAGCATAGGTGCGAGCGGCAGTTCCGTGGAGTCCGATCATACAAGGGTCTCTGGGAGGGCATCAGGGTTATCAGCTGATAAAAGCTCCCAAATTTGCCACCTCTCTCTTTGCCAATCATGCCAGTCTGGCTCTGAAACATTTTTACTGTTCTGACTGCGAGCTGCCGTCGAATAGATATGACCTGCTTGGGTGTGCGGGGCCGGGCGCTCCTGCTTGGAGACGGCCTGCTCGGGGGCTTTGGCCACAGGCCCTCCAGCTGCTCTGGTCCCTGCACTTTTGTCATGGCGCTGAAGTCTCCACAAAGAGTGCAACGTTGAAGAAACGCTCGATCGCTGCGACAACGCAGAGCTTGCTTTGGGCTGCCCAGGGTACGGAGGGGGTGGCCTCTCTTTGCTGTAGGAGGGCTTAGCCGTGCTCTGCGAGCAACCCGCGTGCGAGTCATGCTCACTGAGGTCCTCCACACTGCTTAAAGTCAAGTGCCGCTCCGACTTGGAGCGTGACTGGTCCAAACACCTTCCGCCGGCTTCCATGTGCGGGTTACTGCATACCCGAGACATGGCAGGCTGGAGCTGGCACTCGGGAATGGCGGCAGTTGTCTGACTCCTGCGCATGACTTGCCGGCCATGATCCAGTTCGGAGGAGCTGCCCTGCCACCGAGGAGAATATATGGAGAGGTTCCCTTGTGAAAGAGAGCACTGTCCAGGCCGCAGCAAGCTGCTTTCGTAAATGTTTCCGTAAGAACCTGGGGGACAAAGTAAGAAAGATGTCAGTCTGCAGTCATTTACATAGCATTCTACAAGTCACTGCTTTTTCCTTGTATCATATCACAACGAGAGATAGGGATTTTTATCTCCAGGCTATGCAATTAAAGGTTTAACAGCCCCACCACTGCCTGAACCTGGGGACACGGAGCAAGAGCCTTGCATTTATTTTTCAGGCTATCAGACTGAGGATGGAGCCAGGCTCTTATCAGTAGTGCCCAGTGCCAGGAAGGGAGGCAGTGGGCAAAAACTAGAACACAGAGGTTCCTTCTGAACACCAGGAAACACTTCTGTGCTGGGTGGATGATGGAGGTGATGGAGCAGTGGCTCAGGCTGCCCAGAGGCTGTGCAGTTTCCTTGGATGGCTCCTCTGTGGAGCAGATGCAGATGGGAGGAATACCATAGGCAGAACAGGGCAGTGACTTGTCAAGACCATGCGGGCCACCAGCAGGACCAGAGTCCAGAGCTGCAGCTTCACGGGCTGTGCTCATGCCACTTCTGCAGACCCTTCCAAGTATCCACTGTGTTCACCTTCCACAGTGAGTTTCAGAACTATTCAAAATTGTTTTTGAAGTAACTTGAAAATGATTTTTAAAATTGTCTTCTAATAATTTAAAATGCTGCCACATTTGTAAAATCCTTGTGCTTTTCTTCATTTGATTGAACAGCAAACTTTTAGAAGTCAGTGGTTTACATACACATTTAACTCTTGGCAACATGAGCTGTCCTACTAATTTCACTGTGATTTCTCAAAACCCGGAAAGTGCTTCTGCCTTTGTTAGCTTTGGGCTTAAAAGTTCTGAGAAAGTTCTGACCTGCAATGCCTGTGTCTTTGCAGCCACTTTTCAGCGTTGAATGCCAGGTTCCCCAGATATCAAAATGATCTTCTGAGACATCTAAATAGCAAGAAGAGTAAGAAGAAAAGGATGAATTCATTAAATCATTATTTAGAAATACGTAAATGGAGCAGTAAATTAAATTTGCATAAACCTTTATGCAAAGTTGTATATATATCAGAATTATCAACGTCTGCTAGCATTGGGCTCACTGCGCACTAGCACAAACAGACCAAGCATATGCACTTACTCACTGTTTCAAGCTCAGATCCTGTGAATGAATTTAGTGAACTCTGTATGAGTGGAACACCTAAATTTGCTGATAGAATGAAATTTTGTTTGTCCTCTGCTTTATTGAAGAATGGAGGCTTTGGATAAGAACAGGATGATTAGGCCAAAAGAAATTAGTTAGTTCGTGTGCTTCCCAAAGGGAAAGAATGGCAAAGCTCCTGCAAGGAAGTGCTGTCACAAAATAGATTTAACAAAAGGCACATACCAGGCCTCATGCTGAATTCTAATCTTTCTGTACCATTTTCTAATTCCATCTGGCAGAAAGAAATTTTGTAATTCTTTACAGTTTGCTATCATTGTGATACATGTTAAAGTCCAAAGAATGGTTAATATGATGAAACTTTGTGTCATTTCTTGTTCACAACTTAGCAGGAATCTATCCACGTTTTGAAACCAGTTCACAGATTTAGATGCTGAACACAGAAGAAAAATGCCCAATGGCATTTACAAAGCTTACCACTGGGATAGTAGTCTAAATGCCATTAATTCCATATGGAAGTAACTGCCTAACCACTACTTCTGAAATAAAATAATACTACCAAACAGCTCTCTGCACCTCTAAACACTGAAATTCTTTTAAGTTTGGCTCACTATTCGTATATTTCATGAAAGTAACTGTTAACATTTTTTGACATTTTTAAATGAAAAGTATCTGGCAGAGCTGGTGAGCTATCAGCTTTAATAAGAGTTCTTTACAGAAGAAATAATTCAGGTGTGCAATCTCTAGACAGGTATGGAAACTATGGATCCCCGTGCTGGTACTGTTAGGTGTGTTATTGGTAAAAGACGTAAAGCTGTGCAGCTCAGCTGTGTTCTCCAGTGCAAAGCAGTTGAAGTCATTCTTTTCAACTGCACAAAATTTACAGCTTGACATCTTAAACTCAGACTTTTCCAAAAGCTGGGGCATAGCACTGCAGGTATTACAGTCCTGGCAAACAGAACTAGAAATAACAGTCTTTAGCATGCTCAGAAAAAGGCTGAAAAGCTGGATGTAAAGAGTTCCTTTTCCTATACAATAGCTCCAAGTTTTGACAAATGCCACACTAAAACCACCCCTGACAGCTGGCTGAGCTAAGGTCAATCATTACCTGTGGGGCTGTTACACTACAACAAACTCAAGTCCTGATAGATGATAATAGAGAGCAGACACTTTTCAGCTACATCAGAAACCTCTGTCAGTCACTTAGAATGAGGAACACGAGGAGGATATACCTTTTCCAGCCTGTGATGCAGAAGAATTCTCCTTTGTTTTAGGCTGCAAATGAGCACCCAGTGCGTACTGTTCCTGTGCTCTGTACGGCTTATCTGGGCTGTGTGCAACTTCTTCTTGTGCTGCCATCAGCGAGCGCTCAGACAGTACGGGGGAGTTGTTGTCATATGGGGAGACATCTCCGCTTGAAGCTTTGTTGGAGTCTGTGGAAGAGTGCCTTTCTCCCGTGGAGTAGGAACCTTCTGACCGCAGCATCTCAGGGCTTCTGGGAAAAGTTGTTAAATAAATGAGGTTAATAAAAAATGCTTCATGTTCACAGCAACGCGTGCACTTTGACGTCACACAAATAAAATAAAATGCAACAGTATGGTCACAGCTGCTGAAATGAAAACACTGCGGAAGCAGTAGAAATGAATTTTCCACGAGTAAAGCTTACGCCATGGAGTGGCCAGCAGGGGCCACTAAAAATCAAAAGATGCTGCTTTCAAGAACGAAAACAATAAAAACCAAACGCTGTACAGTTTGTCACAGGAAATTAAACAGTGAATCAATTCCTTATGTTACCTTGGCCATTCTGCTTGTTGCAACAATAAATCTGAGGGCACGATAGGGAAGATTAGGATAGGGAAGATTAGTTTGATGATAAGCAGTATGCTAAAATAACTTGTTCCGTTTTACAGTAATATACAGTCAGTGAAAGCCAATACTTCGCTCATCTCTCGCACTGTAAGCAGGACCCTCTTCTGGAGGCATCCAGAGGTAAATATTCTATGGAGGACCAGCTGTATCTCTATCATATTTCCGATGGAGGCAGCAAACAACTGGCTTTAATTTTGACTCAAAATAAGCAAAGCCCCCAACAAAAACTACATCCCAAGCTCAGAGAGAAACCTCTCATTTTTAAGGTGTGTTGAAAACATAGAGGATTTCTCAAATTGTTACAGTTTATACTAAGCAGACAGGAGACAATCTGTGAGCACACAGAACATCCCAAAGAATATGGAGAAGTCCTCTGCAACCATACTTTATCCCTGTCAGTTGCCCCTCACTTGCATTTTTGTTACTCATCTTTCATTTCTCCGAACCTCGATCTGTGTTTCTTAGATGCTAATCTTTCATCTGCTCTTGTCTTGCGTCAAACTCCTTTTATCAGTGACCTCACATTAGTATTTGCTGTAACTGTACATGTTATGACAGAGGGTCCTTCTTGTCATGTATACTGAGAATGATCAGCCTTTCTTAGAGCTAAATCCAAAGATGGCTTAAACCGAGTGAGCAACTAAAGCACGTTATTCATTATGGAACAATAACCCTTTTTCTAGACAAATGAAGTAAAACTGAAGAAGGAAAATAAAAAAACACACGGTGATAACACAGGCCAACCACAGCAAACCGAAGCTTGATACACTGATACTGACAAACCTTAATACCACTTTCAAGCTGTTTCTTTCCCCCTCATTGATTTACGAGTGCTATATCTTGAACTATAGAACATATACACTCAACATTATGATTAGTATGTTTTGCAATACTTAATTTTTTTCTCAGTGTAAACGGAGACATAAAGTTGGGATTTAAGTATGCTTTCTCCCAGTTACCCCCCAGCAAAGAAACCAACACCAAGCTGACTCTGAGGCTTAATCAGGACCAACTTACAAAATGGGAGCTGCCATTTGGCTAAATAGTACTGCTCCAGGCTTCCCAGAATGGCTGGCACAGTAATGTTGGAGAATCATTAAAAAGAAATTGTAAATCATGTTCTCAGATGTGTAGCTTCCTAGCTGAAGATGAAGACAGGGTGAATAAATCTACAGCTACTAAAGAATTGTTACGTACTTTATTTACATACTTTAAGTTTCTAAAATGCTATCACAAAATAAACTCCTTCCTCTTTTTTTTTTTTTTTAAATTTGTTCCTTATTACTCCCTCTCTCTCCTCTAAATTCTAAAAAAACCCAAAGCTGTGCAGTGAATGTGAGTCAAAATGAGATCCATTTAAGTAATGTTTTGAGAGCCTTTGAAGAGTCAGAAAGACCTGAGAGAAAAGGGGAGCAGTGTAGCTATCTGTAGATTTCCTGTGACTGAACGTCTTTCTCTTCAGCTTTCTAGACTGAGTGTCATCTAAACCTCGTCCTGTTAACATAAAGACATACTTAACACTAACACTGACAGCAGGAAGGTTTGTCACATGTACATCTTTGCAGGACCAAAACCTAACTGCGTTGCACAGGGCAAAGAAGGAGGTCTAGCCCTGCGTAGCAATGGCAAGGTAACACAAGGAATGAGGGCAAAGGGAAATGCAAACAAAGGATGTGGGAACAAAAACTTGAGCTTTGTGAAACACCAATTTAATGTCTTACCTTCAATGACCTCTTATAGTCTATCTTGTCTCAAGACAGAGCTCCTGATAAAAATGTACTTAAATGGAAACTGTCAAGCCTTTGAAAACTTCAAGCTTCTAACCTCATTTACAGTTTCTGCTAGTAAACTCACACAATTATTTATAGTTAATATCATATTCAAATTTGTTTAGGAAAAAAAAAGTTTTAAAAACAAAAGAAAATGCCTGTAGACTAAGATTATTACTGTAAGAAACCTTAAAAATGGACTGAATACTTTGAAGCTGTAAATTGATCTCATACATTTGCTTTACTTACATAATTTTAAGATGCTATTTAAGAAGAAAAAAACTTTGGCTCACATCTTTCCAAATAAAGAACGAACTCCCATATATTCCTTAAAACAAAAATTTTGTGTCTGCTTGGTTTACAGTTTGAGTTCATTAGCAATCAGATATTTACTAAAATTCAGAATTCATCTTCACTTGAATGGTTGTGAGACTGTCTACCCACACACTGGGGAGAAAAATACAGAAGCAAAGTAAATCCTGCATGGGGTACACACTCACCTATATGCAGTCTTTGAATAGTAGATTATGTATTACCAAATGTCAGAAATGGGAAAGCAAGTAAAATATTTTCTGCAGGTTTTGAACTACATTAAGGAAAAGATTTAAGAAGTGGTGAAGTATCCCCATCTGACTGAAAGGTGTGAAAGCTGCAGAAAGAACCTATAACATATTGGTTCAAAAATACTGTTGAGTTTTCCTTTTAACTGGCATCCTTCTGTGTTTAAGTTATCCATCAGAGTCTAGCAGTATGAGTGACTTGCAAAAATTTTAGTAACAGTAATTACTTCCATAGAGGACATTCCTACATTTCCAATGGTGCCTAGGTCATCAAAACAGGAAATCTCATTTCAGTTTTGGCAGAAATCCTTTTCTGCAATACCTGAATGCTTCTGAGAGGAAAACCAATTATATGAAGAGGCAAACCATACGAAGTGCAATGACCTGGTAGCATGAAAAAGCAATTTCCATATACATCTGAGGTACCACCAACAAAACAGCTTCTTACAGGACCGGTTGCTACTGTAACAGGATGGAGGACTCAATGATTCAGGAAGCCTCTGCAGCTCTGTACATGAACATGCTGTATGGCCTATTGTATGGCCTCATCTTGGATGCCACAGGTTCAGGTGGATTAAAACCTATCATCACCATCCAAAACACTTGAAAATTCCATGCATTTAAAACACACTTACTCTAAAATTACTCCAAGCCACATTTGCTCTATTTGCTAACCTCGATAAGTGATAAATACTCATAAGAAACATTTTATTTTTGTCTTAAAGATTCTTCATCTTACAGCTGGAAACTGCAATTCCATTGTCATTTTCAAGCCAACATACAAAAAAAGTGAAGTCATCCACAAAAGCAGCCTTCATAATTGCTGCCACTGGTAATTAGTGCTTTACCACAACCATGTTCCATAAAGTCCCTGACACACCATTCATGATGCTCAACTCTTAAGAGAACTGAAAGATGAGGAACATCTGATTTGTCCTCCTTGGAGAAGGAAAAGAAATTGTGTTTTCTGTCAGATTAGAGTGAAGAAAGCATTTGCAATGGCCTCAAAAGCAGAGATGAGAGAGCAATTGCAGTAACAGGACCTTCAGAGCAAGTAATATGACATTAAAATCTTGAAGTTGATTTCACACACTAAATTACACAGCCAACCAGCTTTTCTGATGAAGATTCCCTCAAGAATATCTAAAGTTTTCTGTTCCATGGATCCAAATTTGGAATGTCATGTCAATAAAATTCCAAGAGCTGTATGGACATATGTTGGATAGTCATTGCAATGAAATCAAGGCAAGTATCTCCTTGTTTTCTGCTGCCTCACACTTCTTACAGAATAGATGACCAACAAATCCATTACCTCAAAGTCAGTATTATGTCCTGAAGAAAATCAATCTCTTAAGAGCATCACACTCTGAGCAATAACACTGAGCAACATTCCCTCTAATTTCGTGGAATATCTTAACCAAGAAGTTGTAATGACAGTGAAAACATGTTTCATTAATGTTAAGAATAAATCACTCATATGATATCAGAGTAAAAGACAAATGAGAAATTGTTTTTCCCATCTCAGTGATACTTCACCTGCCCACTACTAAAAATACAATACATTGGTAGCAGCGTAGCCATAATGTTCCTATTTGGATTAGTAACCTTTTCTTACAAAGTTGGTCTATGGTGACCAGCTGTCCACAAACATCTGCTTCTTCCTGTAGGTGTGCATGTTGGCTGAAAATTAAGGATGCTCATGGAAAGGTCAATCAACTTAAAATAAACAGGATCTAACAATAAAATGTTTCACTCACAGTTACTTGTAACATAAACTTACGCTCAATTAGTATGTGAATGCACATGTGAGATACAATTTTACGTCTATTATATAGATTGTGAACTCCACCATGAAGGTTTTCACTGTGTGAAATACATACAAATAATATGATCATTTCAAACTGTGGACTTAAAGAAAGAAGTCTCTACAGAGTATCATATTATTACTATATGTCATGTGATTTGCGGTCTTGGCCTATGGTAAATGTGAAACAACTGTAAAAGACGTCTAAAGTAACTAATTACTTGGCATTTACTGTGAACTAAATACATACATGGCTAGTTGCTGTCAGTCAGATCACATTAAATGAAATTATTTCTTAACTGCAGTACACTATAGAAACACAGACAATTATCACAGATCGGATGATATGTGACCATTTGCTTGTGTTATGTGTTCATGTGGCTAAACTAATGAACTAGTAACATCCTTTACGACACATGATATATTCCACATGTTGATTTTTTTTTCAATTTTTGTAATCGAAGTAGCCTTTTCCCCCAGTGTATTAATTGTACTTTTTCTTTCATACATCTTCCTTTCAAGCTATGCACACCATTACAGTACTGTCAAAAGTACAATGTTCAGAGGGAGAGAAAAACAAAAACATAGCTAACTGTACAGTTTCCATTTTAATTATAGTTTAAATGCACTAGGCACTTCCCACACACACACAGGAAGACAAAGTCTAATCTGCTGCAGAGACCCTAGCATCTAGGAAACCTCTTAAAAATGACTTAAAGCAAGCTGATCAAATTTTGTAATTTTGAGAGTCTGGCATATTGGGATTCACTAAAATAAAGGCAATCACTGTGTAATCCCATGAGAAAGCCAGGAGTCCTGTTAATCCAAATGTACAAAGTCATAGCGTTAAGGCACATGAGTGAAAGCAAACAGAAAGCATACACAAAGTTGGAATATGTTGTGTACCATAACCGCAATAGTGACTGGTGTGATTCTTTTTCTCTTCAGATATTTCACAAAGTATTCGATTAAATAATATCCAAAGAATTTTCATAAGCCTGCTGTTGCAACAATTGATGTGTTTACAATGCCCTACCTAGTTCACAAGTGTATACAATAGAAAAAGAACAACAAACTGGTCAAACAGTTAGCCGTGATTGTATTAAGGCACTCTGGGGTGTTTCCACTTCCTCTTACTGAACTACAATAAACCCAAGACACAAACCAGCCAATCACTAGAATACATCCTGCCAGATAATAGTGCACTGAATACTTTTATGTACATCTCATTCTGTTCTCTGTAGCAGAACACAATCTTTCCTTTGAACCAGGAAAACAAGACTTGTCTTTAGAAAACACTGTACAGGAGTCATAATTTCTTTGGCAGAGTCTGTTTAATGTGGAGGATTTCTCTACTCCACTGTAGACAGTGCAGAAGAGCTGCGGAAAACCACAACCTTTAGAACACTTCCAAGGGGAGATAGAAATTCCCAGCGGAAACAAGGATGATGAAAGAACTAATTACTCACGATGACTGGGAAGCTTTCCTCCTCAACAAATAGTCCACAACATCTGGGTCAGTCTCTAATAGGCTAATAAGCACTTCGTTCTGTAGATCAGGGGAAACCTATGAAGAAAACAAAAAACAATTAACTGGAGATAAACATTCCTTCCACATACATTCATTTTGGTATAATGCTTAATCTGCAAGATCAAGTACAATTACACTTGTAAAGAGTACATAAAACAAATATTCAGATGCTCCCACTTAAAAGAGACATTTCATATAACAGATGAAAGTAGGACTGAGGACCACTTTGCTCAAAGGCAAATGCTGATTACTGTTGAATATCCTATTGGTATCTAGTTGAGTATTATAACAACAGTGGGATTATTCATGTACTGCAGTCACAAAAGCCCCAGTTTAAGGTCCTTATCTTACATCTCCGATCAAATATCTGGAGATACTTAAAAATTTCAATTCCAAGCAACTGTGTATCACCTGTTTTTGAAATAACACAAGATGTAATTACACAGGAAGGAAAATGTTTCTTCACATATTCCATGGCATTTAATTTATTTATATCCCTCTCATACAGAAGTTTCATGGTAAGAGCTCTGTCTCTGAAGTTCTTCCATTGTCCATTCTTCCATTTCAGTGATAGAGGTAAACATGAAATCTTCAGATATCTGGATGGCCAAATTCTAGGATCTAGAAGAACTTAAATTCTGCTTAGGGCCTGATTCATGACAGGTATTGCTGCAGGCAAGACAATCTCAGCAAGGGGTCATCAACTGTGCAATCTGCTTGTGGATGCAATTTGTCAGAGCCTGTATCTTTTGACCTTCAGGTCACACTGCATGGGCCATTTATTCTCCCCGACATTTACTGGGAAATAGGAATAGAATTACTAATAGATTCCTCAGGGGAATACCTCAGTTTGGAAGGAACATATTTAAGAAGTCAAGTAACAGAAAAGACATATTACTTTGATAAAGGAAATAATCTGAAAATAAATGAAGATAGTCGTCATTTAATTCAAACTGACTCAAATTGTTTATGAAAAAATTGTGTGATTATGACTTTCTTTTAAAAAATTACTTTTGACTTCTAAGCTGGAAAAATTTCTTAACAATGGGCAATCGTATACTAGTCTTTAAATAAATTATCTTATCTTTATAGTAATACGTTTTTGAAAACCTGGTGCTGTGTGATTTTTCAGTTCAGACAGCCTTTTTATACAGTAGAACTCAATCCAGACAAAATCTGAGTGAAGCAGGTTTCAGGCCTTTCTGCATTTAACTTACTATTCACCTTAGAATCAAGTTGTTAAACATGTAAGAATCCACTGAGAGGAATTCATCTGAAAGCAATTTCTATTGGTTTGGTTAACTAACTTGGAAGTGTAGAAATGATATGTGTGTAAACAAATTTATATTTATAGAGAATTACTATATGGACATCTCAGGAAGATGACAGAGCTGACATTACTGAAGTAACTGCTTAGCAATTACGGCTGAGTAGGTGGATGAGAACTTGAAGTTAAGGGACAGAAGGGTAAGGCAAGGACATGCAGAAGCCAAGGCACCACTGAAATAACTGCATCTGTTCAGCAGTCCTTTAGATGCCAGTTGAGATGCCAGGACTGATCAGAAGGCTTGGGGCTGTCAGGAGATAATTTTGAGATATTAGAGCATCACAGCTATTGAGGCATAGAAGGGCGGAGGGACCCTTACAGTTGTTGTCCCTGGATACTGAAGTGTCACAGAAAGGCAGTGTGTAAGTGCCTCCTCTGTGGTGAAACCATAGCAGCATCTAACAATAAAAATAATAAATTTCAGACTCTGCATACTGCTTCTTTGCAGGAGGGATGGATCTAGGCACTAGGCAACATAACTGCATGGCAGAGCTGCTAAAAGCATAACCTCTCTTCTTCATCCTCCATGCCAACCCAAAGCCAATGAGGGAAAGGGTGGTTGTGTTCAGCTTCCCTGGATTCAACTGCTGGGCACTGTTCAGAGACTAGTAAAAAGCAGCACCTTGAACATTCCTGCAACACGTACTAATGCATCTCTAAGACTCACTGAAATGGATAGGAATTGGATATTAAAGTCATTAACATCTATGAAGTAAGGGTAGTATACCTTCTATGCTATATCCACATTTGCATATTACTAACGTTAATTATAAGCGAAGCACAAAAACACGTTGGCATCAATACACTATACGTTATTGCTGTAGCTGGATCCTCATGTCCAGATGTTTTTCTTTTTTTAAATAGCAGAAATGTTAAGTATAAACAGAAGTCCTGGTTTGGCTCCACTCGGATAGATTTACAAAATGAATTGTTGCTGCCTGATTTCAAATGATCAGAATTATACTACAGTATAATGTATGAGTATTTTCATTTCTATGCATCAATTACCAAAGGATGCACTGGGTTAATTATCTTCAGAATACAAGAAGTTCCTCTGTGCTGCCTAGGAGAACATGCAAAAGTTGAAAGCAAACCCTAGGATAAGCTTTGTAAAACAGTAGCAGTGAGCAATTTGACAGTCCTACAAATCAAATATCATGTGCAATTCTAGACATTACTCCTGAGAAAACAGAGAGATCTTGCCATACTATTTGTTAAGCAGTGGGAACGGGCAGAGTAAAAGCACCCAGAGATGCTCATCTGTTAGGAATTTCTGTAAATTTTACATCAACATTCTTTCAGCTTTCAGGAGAGCATCTGTGATAGGTTTGATTCTCTCTCACATGCAGCTAACCTTTCATTCTGAAATCTGATTTTAAACTCCCTCTACTATCTGAGAGTCTGCTCTAAAGAACAAAGAAAGCTTCTCTTTTTTCAACACTGCAGTTAACTTTCAGCTATAAATTCAAGCACTGAAAAGGTAAAGGAATAAATCTGTCAAAATGAAAAGACACCATAGGTAAGGTTAGACTAATCCTAAACCCTGCTATTTCCACACTGAACATGTGTCTGAAGTATGATGTGCTGTGCCGTAAAGTGTTCTTAAACAAGAATAACAGTAAGATACTTCAAGTATTGCAGGTGTTCTTATTCAAGTATTATTTAAAACTTGTTAGTGCCGTCCATGCTCTGGGCAACAGAACTTCTCACAAGTTCTGTTGCCCAGAACAGAACCTGTTCCCTGACTTTCTTCTCACACTTTGGAAGGAAAAACAGCACCTAAAGTTTCCTCAAACTGTGAAAAGCATTAAAAAAAGAAAGAGAGAAAGAGAGGAGGGAAGAGAGGAAGAGAGGAAGGGAGAAAGGAAGGGAGGAAGCCACAACAAACCAAGCTATTTTCACTTTTTTAAGATTTCCTTTTTTTTTTTTTGTCAGGACATTTATTTCTACTACAATGAAGATGGGATGATGCCCACCAACTGGCATCTGCTACCCTAGAGTAGAGCTCTCTGCCTCAGGCACAAATCATGCAAAACTTACCTATGATTTCATAGACTGAAAAAGACAAGGTCAGAGAATGAACTGATCAGGTAACTGCTAGGCTTTATCAATGTATTTTAACTAAATTGCATCTTCAGCAGGCAATAATATATAGGAATTATTTGTTCAAAGCATGCCCTATCAAAGGTCATTGTCCTTTCCACGAGGAACATCCTTGCTTCAGCAAGAGAATAGAAAAGTACTCAGGAATAACACACATTCATGCTTCACTCCTCTTAGCCAAATGACAAGTAAGAAAACTTTGTCTTTTCTTCCCATGTGACCAACAAGAAAGAAGTCTTTGACAGGGAAAGTTGTTCCTTTAACCAAGGATCTCTTTTCCCTTCAGTAAAATTAATTAATTTCTAACCCTGAGAGGTGAAAGGCCATTTTCAGTCTCATCTTTAGAACTAGTGAGAAATGATACCGCCTGGTTTAGTGTTCAAATAACCATCTCCATCAATCATTCCCACAGACAAAGAAATCTTCTAAGGAAGATATTCTTATCTACATAGAAACCATTCCTAGCAAGATGTACTTACAAATTTTCAGTATTATTGCTGCAAAGCATTAGCCTTGACAGAAGGCTACTTTGTTTATTAATACAAGTCAAGCTTAATTTAATGCAGTTTCCACAGTTTATTTCATCTTTGTGGTTTCTAATACCAACCTGGTATTTCCTCATTTAACTTAAAAATGCCTGGAAGTAACATAGAGAAACATCCACATACCATAAAAAGGGCTTCATAGTTTTCAATCATCTTTTGTACAACAGCTATGATAGCAGTACTCTCTTCAGCTCGAGCTGAACTCTGAACTGTGAATTCTTTGTCTGTAGATTTCTGCTTGTGCAACAGGTTAGGGCCAAAGATAGTAGCCAGGTTAAGTGATGTCATTTTGTTCCCAGTAACCTGGAAAACAGAAAATAAATGAAGTAGGGGCTCCCAGGATCTAATGATATACGATATAGATCAGAGAGAGATATATGCATACTCACAAATCCACGCACACAAGACATTTAGCAGATAGTTTATTCATCAAAATAAAAGAGTGCCAGTCAAACATTTAACCATTTTCAGAAATGCTGAAAGACTTTGTTTGGACATCCCTGCTAGAAGCTCTGTGGATTTTCTAGACGGATTTGCGAATGAACTGGAGGACAAGAGGGAGAAAGTGCTGTCTGCCCTTAATTTCCTGTCAGCTTGACAATGGCATACTTCATCTGAACTCAGGGAAGTCTCTTCCTACCTCAATTCCTTACCATATCACCACCTCTTCAGACCACATACCACAGGTAGTTACTTCTTCCACTAGCACTCATGATAGGAAGTGAAGAAAAGCACAATTTTGCAAGTTCAAACAGTTAAGTGGTTTGGATACTTGAAGATTATGCTCATTGTTTTCATTAGTGTTTTTCTATTTTTTTCTTGTTTCCTAGAACATGCTAAATATTTACTTTTTAAACCAATTTTTAGTTTCTTTTTATTTTTTACTTTCTTTTGCATCTCCATATCTGTGCTTAACAAAGCAGTAGTAACTTGACTTTGGAAGAAGTGGAAGGATAGACACCAATACAGAAACAATCTGAAATATATGTCATACAGGTTATTAAATCAAGATATTCATTGTCAAGCTTGTGAGTAGACTACTTTTTCCCCATCCTATTCTTTTAAGAGAGAAAAAGCAAGCATTATGTGCTTCCTTTCTGTCTCCACTTGATTGCTATTCTGGGAATGCAGAAGATGATGCCAGACTATATAAGAATGCAAGTGAATTTCGTCAGTTGAACCAGTTTTTCTTGCAGGCTTTTTTTTTAAGAAAACAGATATCATATGCATTATTTTTTCATTTGCTTCAATTACATTTGAACTAATGAATAAAAAAAAGGACAGAATGAGCACAGAATGGGCACAGAAAGAGGAAGAAAAACAGCCCTTCATGAAACGAGTGGTACCAAATGAATCCTTTAAAAACAGTTAGGTGTGGGTTTTTTTGGTAGATTACATACACTGAACGTTCCAATTGAATTTACAACTGTACACTGACTACTCTTGTTGGGTTTTCTTGTTTTTGTTTTTAATTTTTAATTCTTTTATTTTATTTTTTTTTATACAGAGCTCGACAGGTAGCACAGAGCTGGCAGTAAAAAACAGAATTTTCATTTATTGTTGGGACCACTATTTAATCTCAGAAAGATACCTGCAACAAGCAGATGCATGGGCAGCTACAATGAACGTGCTGACTGTTTATAGAGACTTGCCCCAGCGTAATAATGCTTAAACACTCCCTGTTCACACCACAGAGCACACAGATGTTCCTGGGTGACCTAGTTTTTAACTAGTGTCAGAGTACTGAGCCACCAAGGATGCACAGGCACGTGGTGCTTTGAGAGAGCCAAGGGCAGCCCCTGGCTGTGCCCCCATCTGCATATGCAGGCTGTCTGTACAGCGTGTCTTTTCTTAAGGGCAGCTTCAGGGCATTCCTTAAAAAAATGGTGTAAACATTCCCAATTAAATTAGCTGGATGAGTCACTTTATTAAAGTTAGTCATCTATCTCTGTATCTGGGAGAGAAGGGCTTTTGAAAGAAATCATGAGGAAGGGACTGTGTGCCAAAGCTTGCCTGTTTTCATTCCAATGATAGCAGCCTATAAAATATTTTCTTTTGCCCCATATGCCTTTATTCACTTAATTATTAATGAACAGCTGAAGATATTGTGAGCAGAATGCTGTATTATCTGTAAAAGATATCCAATTGCACATAATATTCCTGATGGATGCTTACAATACTGCCAAGATGGCTCACCTAAATTTGCCTTGCCAAAATACCTTTAGCAGAGCTGATGTGCTCTTAAGGAGAATGAAAATGCTTTTATTACAACTGTTTTACTAGACTCACTCTCTTAAGCAGCATCAGCCTTTAGCCTTGTATTAAGATCCTCTTGAGGATGTTCCTGAACCAACAGGAAACCCTTTGCTGGAGGCAGGGGCCTCAGCTGGCTTATGTACACATTGTTTTTAAGCACAGTAAAATTGTTACAGGCTGCTCTTTTTAAGTGCCTTCCGTTAAGGTGGTACAGTTGTCTATCAATGTATTGCTGAGGATAGAAATAATAGCATTTGAAAGGCTCTGAAAAAGGCTCATGCAGCGCATTTGAAGTTAGGACTTCTCATAGAGTTATAGAATCATTAAGGTTGGAAAAGACCAATAAGATCATCTAGCCCAACCATCAAACTTCAGGCAATTCCACCGTCAAACTTCAGGCAGAAATTCAGCAAAAGACAGTTTCATGGTGCCTATTCTTAAATACCAACCAACTCCAAAAAGCATCCAAAGAAGCAAGGAGGAGTTTCAGCAGAGTGTCAGAAGTAGCCTCAGAAGTAATCTCTGTTGCATTTCAGAGGAATGAGAAATCCTTTCCACAAAAAAACAGGCACAATTTTGCCAAGCCTGCCAATTTTGACAGGCTGTATCCATCTCTCATTCAAAGATAACACAGTTGCCACCTTTTGCAGAGCAGCACAGTAGTTCAAACGTTTTCCTGGCAGAAAATGGGAAGGCTGGATTTTCAGATCTTCCCTAGTGTGACTGTTCAGATGCATATGTGTCAATGCTCAGAAGTACTACAGCGGATATTAGGAAAAAAATATTGTCCAAAAGAGTGGTGAGGTAGTGGCACAGGCTATCCAGGGAGGTGGTGGAGTCACCATCCCTTGAGGTGTTCAAGACAAGTGTAGATGTGGGGGGACGTGGTTAGTGGGCATAGTGTGATGGGTTAGTGGTTGGACTTGTTGATTTTAGAGGTCTTTTCCAACCTTAATGATTCCATTCCATGATTCTTAGTACACCACAGCTATGGGTATTATCTCTGGAGATGGCTGCATTCTACTCACTCCAGTGAATGCAACCATAAGACGGCCTTTCATAAGACGGCCATAAGACGGCTTTTCATAAGTAGAAAAACTGACAAAGACAGATCCTAATTTTAAATAGTGATTAGGTTTACTAGACAGAAGGGCACAGCCAGAGTTCCTCTATTTTACTTTTTATTCTTTGCTATCTAACGAACACAAGGAATCAAAGAAAAACAAGAAATGAACTATGTCCAAAGATTATGTATGAAAGCAACATCAGAGAATGAAGAGAATAAATAAACATGCACCTGAATGCCTGACACTTCCATATAGGTGGTAGCCCTCCTACAGCCCTAAGAACATAGTAGAAAACTAAATGACAAATTATAGGCAAAAACAAGAAATCTCCCTTATCTTTCAGGGACATGTCACCACTATGGTTATTTCGCAGGCCCAAAGATCTCTTTCCAGTCCATTAATAAAGCAAAGTCAAAGGAAAGAGTGGCTGGGACTTACTTCTTGGCCGTCTTTGTCTGTGGTGTCTTCTGCGTGGCCAGCCACGGTGGAGAGGAACTGCAGCAGTCGGTGTAGGGTATCGCAGTTACAGGGAGGTAGGAGATAAATGAGAAGCTGTAAGGTGCTTAGCTGTTCATCTGGCTCTAATACTAAGAGGGGAGAAAATACATTCTAAGAAAAGCACTCCAACTAACCTAAAATAAGAACAAATATACCGTTCCCAGCCCAAAGGAATGCTTGAGAATAGCTTTGCTTAACAGTAATTTTCTTTGTAAACATCAGAAAAAAAAGATAAAACTTCAAGGAAATATCAAAGCATAACAAATACTGTTACTGTAGTTTTGCTTCGATTGGTCAACATTTTGCTCATAGGTTCATAGGCTCTTCTCTCAGTCTATAAGAGAGCAAATTCCATGTTGCATATGTTGTTGTCACCAGACACAAAAATTCTGCTTAATTTTCTACATATTATTTTCGTTCAGATATAGCAGGTATAAAAGCAGGTATAAAAGCAGGATCCCAGATATGAAGGCTTCAGCAAGAAACTGAAAACACATACTAGGCAGCAGCTTGATCTTGAAGGGTCCAACTTTACTTTTTCCGAGATTACATCCAGGTCAGTATGCTGGGACTATTTTAACATAATAACTCTGAGGATCATTAACTACAAAGAAACTTGAACTTCTGATGCTAGGTTTTTGAAGTCAGATTGAAATTTTGATCAGTGAATGGCTATACAAACTAAAAACACTGGCAGTGCTGAGATACCAGGATACAGATGGAAGTCTGTCATCTGCTTCTGCTGAACCAATAACAGGATCAGGATTTAACAGATAACATGAATTCATCCTGTATACCAATGTAAAAGTGAAATCTCTGTTTTAGTTCTCAGGGCTAATCTTACATAGTATGAAAACCAAGGAAAGTCTTCTGCAAATTATGCTATGCAAATATTTGGAGCAAATCAAGGCTAGAGTATTAAATGACAGGAAAGAGAATACAGTGTGTAGAAATTACAGAATTCAAACAAGCTTTTGAAAATCAGTAAATCAAGATGCTGCAGAGCTCACAGAGAGTGTTGATGAAAGGTGTGTAAAGTTCTCTGGTGAGAAGTGGGTCAGGCATGTCACGTAGAAATTCCTTTAACAAAGCAGCAACATCATGAATGCTGTGTTCTTCGTCTAACACAACATCTATGCCCCGGTCAAACTCTTCACGCAACTGGAAAAGACCATGACATAAAAACTCAGTCACTTACCATTGTCACAATTAGTATGTTCCAACAGATAAAGATCTTTCAAGAAGTAACTTAACACATTTTCACTTTCTAGATTGTAGTTCACATCTAACTGCTGCTTATTCCATGGTACATAACTTCAAGTTTGTACCAGATTGTAATAAAATTCTCTCCAACTAATGTATGGCACTCTTCTATGAAAAAGCATGCTAAGTAAATGCAGAAATGTAAGACTAATACTAAAGGCAGAAACCATGGTAAATAATGAAAATTGGATAAAAAACTTTCTTATACCACCTTACTGTGTTATCCTCAGGTTTTTGGAAAGAATGAAACTGCGTTTCATAACACATATGTTTTTGTACAAAAACATTGATAATAATAATAGAGCAATGTTAAAGGTTACCAAACTCACATTTCTTTTGTGAATTAAGATTGTACGTATTTAAGCTTAAGTAGTAAACAGACATGTTCATTAAGAATTCTTGGCACTGGTCCCCACACATCTTGTTCCACCCTCCTAGCTTAGTTAGACTGATTAAATGATTGTTACTAGAAAATTAACAAACACCAAACTAACACCATTCTGAGGTATTGCTAATTTTCACTACAGTTCTCAGACAATTTCTGTGTAAGTCAAAGGTATCAAATGTCTCAGAGGCAGAAGAAATCGCTCACCAACAGCCAATGTCTTTTGACAAGATAACAGCCAGACTTTCTGAAGAGACTTCCCAACACTAATAGCAGAAAACTTTCTTCAGGTTGAGAGCTCCATCTTTTCTCTTCAGTGTGAAAATAGCCCGTACCCAACCCAGCACCTCGTAGAATCACAGAATCACAGAATCGTAGGGGTTGGAAGGTACCTCCAGAGCATCAAGCCCAGTCAACACCAGCTCAGGAGACTTAGTCCTGCACCCCAATAACTGTGAGAAAGCTGTAAGGTGGCTTGTAATGCATATATTTGTTCTTCATTTTCTCTTCCTGATTATCACAAACAAAACCTGCTGTCACATGCACTTATTTATGTATTTATGCAACAGTTGAAATAGAACTTCTAACTGGAGGAAGAAGAGAGACAAAACTATGCCTACTTTCTGTACAAAGACTAAAGAGCAGCTGTGAAAGCACACCAAAATCTAAGTATTGGACTTGGCCTTCCATGGTTCAGAAAATGAATGGAATTTTAATTGAATCCAAACTTTCCCATGTGTTCGTGTTGACAGCATTTATTATTTTAACTGCTGGGCCAATGTGATGCTTTCATGTTGTTTAATAAAATAAATTAGTTCACCTAATTCAGTGAATTAGTCAACGTAATATAACACGTAAGTACCCAAATCTGTCAGTGTCTTCTGTTTTTAAAACTGAGTAAAAGAAAAAAATGGTGAAAGTGATGTTTGAAGTAAGGCTTAGGATACAAGCAAATGATACAAGCTCTCTGCTTTTTCCCAGAGGTATGATACAAATATACTCATCTTTGAATAATAACAAATGTTTTCACATTGATGCTTGTAATGCAAATGACAGGCAGCTTACTTTTCAGTACTTTTACTCATTTAGTGTTGATCTAATAACTGTCTTTGCAGACCATGAGGGTTTTCAGCTTTATGGTACATTAGCCACACAGCAGTATTAACTGGTAGAGAGTAAACTACAAATCAGTAGGTTATACTGTTCTACCATTCAGAACCAAGTCAAATAGGCTATTCATGACAAATTTCCAAAGAGCCAACCATTATGTTGTGTATTTTTGCAAAACAGTACTATTATTCCTAGGATCAGTGTCATCAGGCTTCCTTTGGTTTGCTGTATTTTGACATTTTGATCTTAAAATTTCTAGCAGGAATATTCTATGATAACTATTTGTTATCTCCTAAGCATCACAAAACCATTGAGCACTATGCTCTACTACTCTAACTCAACAAGTATTTCCAGCTTTTTGGAATAACAACGCAACAGCTAATAGTGAGGAAAACCTCACTTCTGACATTGTCTCTGGAACCTAACTATACACAACCTCTGCTTTTTCAACATTTGGCCAATATTCAACATCAGAAATTGGATGGGTCTGCTCTGACCTTGAAGTTGAACAAGGTGATGTTTGCAAGCAGCAATTTGAGTGTCTCACTCCAGCTTCTCACAGGGTCAAAGACATTGCTCTGTAATTCTGTATTTCCTCATAGTGTAATTTTTCCAAAAAAGATTTACAGTTTAGGCTTACTTTGGGAGCTTCTGCTCTTTCTGAGATAAATAAGCAGCCAAGATTTCTTTTTCCTTACACTGTAAACTGAAAAATTTCATCACAGTAGACTATCTGGATCTCCAATCCTTTGCTGCTTCCACAGAGCAAAATATACAATGACTATTAATCTAGTGAGATCATTAGAAAGATTTCACCAAATGTAAAAGATGGCTGTTATGAGCTAACAAATACACACTAAAGTCACTGACATAGAAAGCCTGAATTTCTCCAGGTGAAGGACAAGGAGAAATTACTCAAGAGAAGGGAATAGGGTTATTTGTGTCATACCTGATGAGTAAAAAGAAAATCCATATCAACTCACCTGCCTTACTCTCTTTTTTGAACTTCCAACTCTGAATATTCCCACTGTCTGGAGACCTGCAAGTATAGCACATCAGACAACTGTTTTACTATATAATTTTCTGTTTGAAATCACATTGAATCAAGGCAATCTGGGCTATCTGTCTGCTTTAAAGAGTTTAAAAAAGCACACACACACACAAAAACAAAAGCAATGTGTTTCTCTATAGGGCTGTACTTACTGCTCTGAGACAAAACCCAGCTGTCTTGGAATAAGCAGTCAGTCAGTAGTTCTCAAGGATCTCACATCTAACCTGCAAAATGGCATCTCTGTTACCTGATGCCATCTTAGTGCCACTACTAATCTGTGAGGGACAGAGGTCTGCAGACAGTGAGGCAATCCTCAACATTTGGAGGTGGCCCTTTCAGGACTGACAGTGAAGGAAATAGTCAACACAATAATACTTGGACACTGATCTGTGATTTTGAATACAGGAAGCAGCTGGTGTTTGCGTTAATCCACTGGCTCTGTAGTTCCTACCAGTGCGAAGGTTAGAGTTTCCTTCAAAGAGATGTAATTAGGGCAATCAGGCAGATAATGAATGGGAAGAACTACTTGGGAGTTGCACACAGTTTATAAGGTAGGCAGTATTTTACAAAAGGAAAGCAATAAACCAATATGGTACTGCAGGCAATGCAGGCAATGCAGGCAATGCAGAATGTTTGCCCACTGTATCATTCAAACATCATTCAAACTTTATTTTGGAATGAAGGTTGCCTGCTATTCATGAGAAATCAGTTCCTGTGTTCCTCTAGCCTTGTACATAGATACAGGGAGGATATCAAGCCAACAGTATAATGCAGTTGATGAATAGACATATATTGTCCATTACAGAAACTGAAAAATTTGAGAGTAGGTGTCACCTTTAGAGGTGCCACAGTCTTTAGCAATAAGAATGTGTGTGGAAATCCTAGAGGCTTGAATATCTGTGAATATACATAATTTCATACAAGAGTTTCAAAAAAGATGAAATTGTCTATAAGCTTTTAAAAATGTATGGTCTAATAAAGGCTACACTGACACATTAATCTTCTCCACTGATATGTAAGAAACAATAAATAGCATTGTAAAACAAATGCTTTCCCCATTAGAATAACCACGAGGTCACACTGCTTGCTGGAGATGTGCAAGTCCACAGTATGTGGAACTGCAGAAAAATTCAGCTCAGTTTCAATCTTTTAGCTGTTAGTCTCAATATGACAACTCTCTTCAAATATTCTGTCTTTGGATAGCAGAAAATTGAATTGATTGAACTGACAGAATAATACAGAAGTAATTTAGAAGTTTAAGAACACTAGCAAGGAATCAACTGAGACAGAGATACTTGCATTGGACAAAAACAGAAAGCTGGTTGCCAGTTCCTGCACAAACATGACATATTTTTTTTACACTAAGGGTTTGCAGGAAGCTTCAGACTTTTACAACTTTGGGACCTTATCCCAGGGGCAACAGGAAAGAACTAGGCCAAAGGTTGTTATGCCTAAAAAACATGAGCCCCTTTCCCTTTCCCTTTCCCTTTCCCTTTCCCTTTCCCTTTCCCTTTCCCTTTCCCTTTCCCTTTCCCTTTCCCTTTCCCTTTCCCTTCCCTTTTCCCTTTCCCTTTCCCCTTCCCTATCCCTTTCCTTATCCCTTTCCCTTCCCCACCCCCTCCCCCATCCCTTCCACATCCCCTCCCCCTTCCCTTCCCTTCCCTTCCCTTCCCTTCCCTTCCCTTCCCTTCCCTTCCCTTCCCTTCCCTTCCCTTCCCTTCCCTTCCCTTCCCTTCCCTCCTTTTTTCCTTTTTATAATCATATAAAACATAAATGAGGAGTCTCTTTGCAGCCTGCTGCTGAAAAATTGGTATAAAAGACCAATGTATATAGTCACATATATTCAGAATATAAAACATGATCCATCACATAGTTTGGAATGATGTTACTAGAGGATTGCTGCCAGAACATCAAGTTCTCTGTTTTCACCCCAAATCAATGAAAAATCAATTGAGTCTGTCTTCTGAAATCTTTGTTTTTCTCAAAGTCAACCAGACCTGATGGCTTTTGTATAATACTCCTGTGGACTGTAGATTAAGTTGAAAATTGAAGAACATCAATATTTGCCCCAAAGTATCTGGGATGACCATGTTGTATGGCACTACATCATGCTCTTAGAAAATGCACAAAGAAACATCATGTTTTATTTGAAAGGAAATTCCAATAGAAATATTTTAGTAAAAAGTGTTGCATAGAAAACAATCTTTGTTATTACAGTGTATTAGGTGGATTAAGCACTTAATCACTAGGATACTCTGCTTGAGGTCTCTTTCTGCTGTCTCAGATACTTTTATGTTCTCCGAACTCAGTTAACCTTACTTAAAGGATGGAAGTCATTCGTCTTAAACTTAATCATCCCCATATTTGTCAGCCATGATATCTAGTCTCTGTAAAAGGCTAACAATGACTTGCTTTCATTGTTTTCTTTTATATACTTGTAAGCCACATGGGTATTATAAAAGCTTAGCATTGTTGTTTAAGTTGCTGTCCCCCATCTGCAAAAGCCTTTAATTCAAAGACTGTAAATGATTTCTTTCTGGTCAAATTAAGCATCAGATGCAGCATTTGATGCTACATTCACCATTATTAAATGGTTTGTTTATCATCTGGCCAAGTGATAGGTCTCTCTGTGGCCAAGTTATTTCAATTCTTATAAAAAATTCTTTACAAAACAAAGATACATTGGGAGAGATGTTGAATAGATATCTTGATTAGCTATTGTTTCTGCATTACAGAAAACCAGTGGGATGTTTGTGTCTGAACGATCACGAAGCCATAAGAAGAATATTGGCACAATTTTATAATTCCTTTCAGAGAGAGCAGGTCTGAGCCTGAGACTGGTCAACAGATTCAAGCTAGGGACAAACAATAAGCAGTTTGAAAGTCTTGTAGCGAACATAAAGAATCTTCTGAAATCTTAATATAATTCAGCATGGGATATTTTTTGTTCCTCTGAACCACTATTTTTCAATGTTGTTTCTAGCTATGTCTTGCACTGCAGCATAAATCGTTCATTTAGCATCAAAATCTAAAGATCCACTGGTTGCTAAGAATTGGTAGCTGGCTTTCAGGCTTTCATTCTCATGGTGTGTAAACCTGTACTGTGTAAAAAGTCATTTTTTCAAAGATGATCACTCCAGCTCTGAAATGAATGACCTCCAAGAAAGTGGTCTTCCTCCATGCTGAATGGGCCAGTTAGCAAGCTTGTAGCATAGATCTTCAGTTTGGGAGGAGATCATCTCCTAAGAAATTATCTGTGAGACAGGAAGAGGGAAGCAGGAGGGAAAACTGGAGTGGAACTGTCTAGCTTGTAAAGATGTCATTGCAATTTTAAGTATACACTTGGTTCTCAAAATACTTATTTATTTATACTTCAGTAAAAATACATCTGCCACTCCTGGCAAGATGAAATATTCTTACCATGTTTTTCCAAGTGCTGGCAGCAACTGTCTACAAGCCGCGGAACCTGCCTGTAAATAGGGTTCAGGCTTAGTTTCTTATCTCTTGCCTTTTCTTTCTTGCTCTGGGCTTCTGCTGGCAAAGAGAGCTGGAGAGCTTCTAACAACCGTGACTGATTGTCATCAAGATCAGTAATAGAGTCCACAGACATTGCACCCTGTAAAATATACATGCATAAACATTCAGTATGGCTGTAGAAATCTAAGGACCACCACATCTCATCTAACAACTATTTTTGCCTACCTGCATTTAAAAAAAACTTGTACAAAATACAATTTGCTCTACCACTTTACAAATTGGTCAATATATAATACTACAGTAATAGATGCAAAAATCTGGACTGTACCCATGCTATCTTTACTATATCACAAGAGACACAATGCTTTACATTCATTTGGTGTGCTTTTAGTGCTATTAAGGCCTAGATATTCTTCAAGACAAGAATGAGTCACAATGTGTGCATGCAACTCATCAGTACAGCATTTGCATGAGGATATATACACATTTTTACACCTGATTCTTTACTTTTTCCACACTTCCACACTCTTCACACAGTGAAAATTATACAAATAGATTTACCACTCTATACCACACAGACTTGACTAATTACACAAATATGTATGATTGCAGAGATTGAAATAAACCCATGCTATTACAGAACAAAGACACATGAGAGAATACAGAGGTGATTTTTTTTTTTTTCAGGTAATTTCACTTTAGGTATCTTAAATAAAATTCCAATGAAAGCTCTGAACATTATGTTTGGATTACAGGAAGGCACAAAGGTTCAAGCAGTCAGCAAAGGATGAAGTAGCACAAGCAACAGGAGATTTATGGCATTTTTCAATGTTCTCACTTGAAAATGAAGATCTGGGTTTTTTTTCATACCACAACATGACTGCTGCTTCAAAACTATCATTCACCTCAGAGTCAGGGAACTATTATTAAACTTAACAATGCAAAAAATTGAGGGAACATCTAGATTTATAAATAATGATAATAATAATTAAAAAGAAAAAAGGAAAGAACTCTCAATAAAACTACCTATTGTACATTATTTTCTTACCTTCTAGTGCAAAGAATACACTTTACCATAACTTAAAATGTGAAAACGTAGAATTTTTATTCTATGCTTTGCTAAGAACACTAATTTCTTCAAAGCAATATTTTCTGCTGACATGTATTTCATTGACTGTCAGCAAGATCTCAGTCTGTTGAATGGGAAGGGTTCAATTACTACAGAACTACCAAGCTCTAGAAACACTGTCTTCCTTCAAGATAGAAAACTGAGCTTTATACAAGTTTTCACCTTGGAGACAAAGTAAAGAAATTCCACTGAGATTTCAAATGAAATTAAAACTTGTTAGTTCATACTAAAGCATGTAACGTACAGTCTTGCGTCTCCTAACACTTTGAAGACTTAGCGGAAAAACGAAGTAAAAATTATCTAGAAAGGTTTTTTTTTTTTTGACCCACACCTCTAAATAATTACTAGTCTCTTTGGAATGCAACTTCAGTCTTGATTTCTAAGGTTTCTCAGAAATACATCTGCTTGATTCCCTTCACCATTTCCTGCCAATTAGAAAGAAAAAAAACAAACCCAAAACCAAGCAAGATTCTCTGTGTGTGATCCATGTTTGCAACATTCCAAGCTAAATATTTTCCTATTTCTTTTTAAAGACCTGGGGTTTTCAGACATCAAAATTATTTGCCTGACACTGAAAATCCTAACGCCATGCTCACCACTGCTGTTCGCAGGCAGCTCACGTACGACAGGTGACTGTCTTTATACCCTAGCTCTTACTGGTCCTTCCCTATCTGCAAAACATCCTCATCCCATGAACCATTATTATCACAGAATCACTTAAGTCGGATTCAGATCCCTAAAATAGATGTAAATACAGTCAGTTCTCCATTATCCTTGGGCACTTTATCAAAGTTGTGGATTAACTGGGACACAGAGCAGGCTTTAAGAAGAAAGACCACGAGTTCAGTGGCTGAAGTACAGCACTACTTGGCCAGACCAAGTCAAGCCAGCATCCTTTGCCATGCCAAGTTCACAGTCTGAAGTCTTAAGATAAGCTTAAAGTAACAAAAAGAAAAGTGAAGACTAAAAAGTAGATGGAAAGAGCAAAATGAAAGTGAAGACTATGGGGACAGGTGTGGAATGAAGGTCAGATAAAGCTATTTCCTTTTTCTTTTTTTTTTTAAAGGGCTTTAAAAACCAACAGTTTTTTACAGAAAGATGAGCAATGTTACCATGTATGGAAAGGACTGAGTACAAATCACTTTAAAAAAGAAGTAGGAGTGAGCTCCTGATACACAAGTTTTGGTTGCATAATATATCTAAATAATACATTAACAGACAGTCTTAATATTCTGTAGAATAAGCACAAAGAAAAGTGTCCTGAAGGATCATCAGGGTCTTGACTTCCAACTGCTAAGCAGAAATCTTACACAGAAAAAGCAGCCACTGTGATATCAGTCTCATTCTTGGATGAGAGAGAACATCAGCACCGACATCAAGAGGACTGCCAAAAGCATTACTTTACAACCCTTTACTGACAACCTCAACTGAGTGCTTAAAGACTCGTGGGAGTATGCAAAAGTGAATGACAGTTAAATGGAAGTGAATGGCATATTTGCAAACATTCTCTACAATTTAAACACTAGCGGGCTTTGTGGGCAAGACTGCACTACAAATGTCTTTGCAGCATATATGTGAGAAACTGGCTGCATCAACTGCATGAGTCAACATCTTTTTTTTTATTTTTAATCAAAACATTCGCTTTGTTGAAGTTGAAAATAGCATAACCAAGGTACGTTACAGAGAGAATGGCAGCTCCCTCCACATCATACTGCTCACCTTAGTCTACTCTTACTTCTCCATATGTTCTATTGCACCCTCATGACTACAGACTAATGGACGAGGAACTTGGTCCTGACAGAGCTCTATTCCTTGGAGGTAACAAAAGATCTGTATTCCTTCTGCTTGCTGGCTGGTCAAATACAAGTTATGGATTATATCACACTTTGCAAAAGGAACAGCAGATGGCCCACACCTGGACATGTGAATTATCTTTCATATGAAAACAAGTTCTGAAGTCAGGGGTGTATACAGTGCATTTCTATCTTTTTGGCAACATCTATGCCAAATTCTGAAAGAAGTTGAGAGGTTTCCTTTCACACACACATTCAAGTGCATTTTGCACTTTTGTGCAAGAAGTGCCTGTTAATATGGTCTAGAGAAGTCAATACGTGTATTCTGTGTCTGTAATAATGTAAACATCTTCAAAGATCATGCCCTCACCTCCCTGCAGAAAGACTGTTGACACCTCAAGTATAAGCTTCACCTGACAGCTAGAAAGAAAGGGGGCAGGTCACGGGGCTCTTGAACCTTCTCTTCATCTGCAATTTACTACAGATCTGCCACTCTTAACACTGCAGCTTATAGAACACCATATTGCATTTCTCCGAAGCAGGTTTCATCCCTGGGAGAAGACAGGATCCTAGAAAGATTTTGTTTTCCAGAGTCTGTCCTTGTACCCCAAATTTCTTCTCAGACTACTTAAAATGGAGTTTTATTGAAAGTATTTTACTGGGCATTTTAATCTCCAATGCAATATAAAATCAAAAAATCAATACTTTTAGAAACTCTATACCATGGGCAACTCCACTAAAAAAGAAAAAAAAAAAATTGGTAATACTGTTATTAGCTGCAGTACTGGAGAACTGGTAATCTCTTTGATTTCAGAGCACAAAATTTACTTAGAAGGAACAGAAACCTGCAAGAAAATGGTCTACCAGTTACCTATCTTACATGCAAGATTAATGTTCAACCTAAAACGCTGCACTGAGTTCTGCTGCCAAAGGCATTTTCTTAGTCTGTATGCAGAAATTTACTTTTAAGAGCTTGGTACAAATTTATTCTGCTAACTTCTCAGTTGCTACTGAGGACATGATTTGAATCAGGCCATGGGGATTTTTATTAATATTAGATGATTAATAGTTAATTTATTTCCAAGTTTGTGAAGATAAATTAACATAAGCATGTATACAAATTTTAATCACACAGGTTTAGTCTTCCCATCTGAAAGAATTAGCTGGAAATTCATGGAATTTGACTAATTTACAACAATTAAACATAAGCAGGTAGTTAAAGAGAGCGAGCTGAGGTTTTTTTGAATTATCTCTCTGACACTTTGGGATCTGTAAAAGATTTGCATGGTCCATATGATCTTTTCCCATCAGCACTGGAAAAAGATTTACTCTAGAGTGAGGGGTTTCTTGTCTTCACAAGGCTGGCTTCCAATCAATAGAATATCACTGTTTAAACATGACAGAAGAAATGCTCCACAGTCCACAAACACAGTGTTTTTTCTGCCATACTCTCCACAGAGCATGTATGGTTGTAGTTATATGGGGGTACTTACACGCCTCCTTGCTCGTGGTGCTGGCTCTGGCGTGTTAGGAGAAGTGGATTCATTTGGTGTTTCTGAGGTGGAGCTGAGAGATGAGTTACTGCTGGAAAGTTCTTTGTTCTGCCTTTTTGCTCCAAATGGTAAGAGAAAGGCCACAAAATCTGAAACATCTCTTTGCTCTTCTTTTTGAGAGTCTTGCTTGAGCTTGTAGGCCCGGTCGTTAGCAATCACTTGTGACAAGGGCATTCCAAAAGCCTGGGGAATAAATTCTGCAACAAAAAAGTATTTACTGAACATCTGATATTTATTCAGTACACAAGGAATTCAGTATTAAACTGTTAAAAAGCAAAACAATCTGAAGTCTCTTTAAATATATAATAATTCTGACGAGGTGCAGGACTGCACAATAATAACAACATTCAAACAATAAAATAATAGTGGACAAGTGCCAGGTAACTGTAGTTCCTGGTATCTGACTCCTATTTCCAGTTGGATCTTGCATGATATACCACACAGAACCTTGGAAAATCAACTGGGAACAGATCTAATTAAGATCTTAACTTCCACTAAAAGCAACTGGAAGCCAGGCACTTGGCTAAACCAAAATGGTGCAGATGGCCATCAGAGGCTCTGGAAAACTATCCTGAGACTGGAGAGCCTGGCTCCTATGCCACAGCTCTCCCATTTCAGATCTTTTCATCATGTCTTTCTCTCACAAATACTGCAATGCACCAGAGTGAAGAGCTATAGGCATGCATATGGGGCCCATCACAGGTCAGGAAGGTGTGCATCTACATGCACAGGGCATTTGTAAGTACATCCACTATTCAGACTAAGCCTTGAACGGTATAGTTTTAACAGTACTATAAACCCACTCCACACCAATAGAACTGGGTCCAGACGAGGGCCACTAAGATGATCAGTGGGCTGGAGTACCTCTCCTATGAGGAAAGGCTGAGGGAACTGGGCTTGTTTAGCTTGGAGAAGAGAAGGCTCTGGGGAGACTTCATTGTGGCCTTCCAGTATTGAAGGGAGTGTATAAATAGGAGGGGGAACAGCTCTTTACAAGGGTGGGTAGGGATAGAACAAGAGAGAATGGTTTTAAACTAAAACAGGGAAAATCTAGGATAGATATTAGGAGGAAGTTTTTCACTCAGGGTGTTGACGCACTGGAACAGGTTGTCTAAGAAGGTTGTGGATTCCCCATTCCTGAAGGCATTCAAGGCCAGGCTGGATGTGGCTCTGGGCAGCCTGGTCTGGTGGCTGGCAACCCTGCACATAGCAGGGGGGTTGAAACTAGATGATCATTGTGCTCCTTTTCAACCCAGGCCATTCCATGAGTCTATGATTCTATGATATACATCAATAAAACTGTAACATACAAACCTTGCATATATTCAGGTCTTACCATCAAAATGCCCAGAATTTTTTATGGATCAGAAAAATGTTTCACAGTATGTCAGCCAGTAACTAGCACTGAAATTCTCATCATTAACTTTCAAATTTGTACCTATCAAAGATTAGTCGAATCAAAAGTACTGGGTAAGACTGCAAATTAGAACTGTTTTGTGTTCAAATGGAATGAATAAAATAGCTACTGAGCCCACTGATTCTGTTGAGGTTCTACTAGATTCCAGTTTCAGACCTGCCAGTATCGGGCATACAGAAGGCACTAGAAATTAAAAACAATTTTAAAAAAAGAAAAAAAAAGAGAGAGAGAGCAAACGTAAAATCTTTACAAATCCAGCCTCTCAGTCGTCTAAACAATTAAAGACGGAAATTCTTCCTGGGATTGAGTCTGACTATTTCTTTGATGACACTTTCGAGTTTTGTTAATGTTACATTATTATTAAGATTAAGGGGACTGGAAAGAAGAGTATAATATATGAATCCTGAGTGAGGGTGCTTCTACCCTATTCTAACAAAGAGACATGGGCCTGTTCTCATTTGCTTGCTCTTTAGAAAATATGAAACATGAAGACGTGAACTAACTTTGGTGGCCAGACAAAACAAAATAAGGAAGCAGATCCTCATATATCAAACAAGTCTGGAAGTGACCAGTGAGTAGAATGATATCTAAAACCATCTGCATTTAATTTAGGACAAGAAAGTACATCATCAATGGGTGTCAAGCAATGCAGAGATTTCCAGTTCCTGGAGCCCAGAGTTAAACTTGTTCCTCCTACACTCTGGCAAGTATGATTATAAAATGATGAGATTAATTGTACTGAAATTTTGTAGTATTGTGGATTATCTTCCCAATGAACATTTAAGACCATAAGCTTACTTTGAAAATTCACTTGCAACACATATCTGCAACATGACTCCCCTCTGTTACATCTCCAGCTCTCCTATTTCTCTCTCCTCCCACAACATTTCCTGACAAAAGCCACTGAGCTGAATGAAAACCTGAACAATAAATATATAAATGCTTTTGTCAAT
This sequence comes from Tetrao urogallus, assembly GCF_951394365.1. NCBI lineage: Eukaryota > Metazoa > Chordata > Aves > Galliformes > Phasianidae > Tetrao > Tetrao urogallus. Next base: position 71,142,030 of record NC_136813.1, read on the forward strand.
TGTGCTTCAAATGGGGATGGGACGGCTGTACACAACCTGTTGATACCCAACAGTATGATGATGTCTTTGATCGTACAACACAAGGACGGAATGGGTGGGGATCATCAGGGAATGAGTTTTCAGCACTTTTTCATTAAGTGAATTTCATGAAAATGGCCCTGTTCCCCAACTTTGTTATATAAAAGACAGTATTTTGAGGTAAGTATTGCTCCTTTTCTCAAACCCTCAGGTGTGGGATGCCAGTTTTTCAATTGCTATTGTTTCACTTGCTTCATTAACTTGTTTCATTGCTCATTTCACTGCAAAGCAATGAAAGGACACAGATCTTCTGCTCTATGTTGCTTTGTTGTACACCTCCTTCTCAAAGGACATGAACCACTTCCCCAGTTTCTCAATATCTGGCAGAGATGGAGAACTGGATGAAAACCAACTGGCTGATTTTCAGACTAAATACAGATGGAAGTGATATTGGCTGGCAGTGGTAATTACGTTACAAAATTGGCAAAATCAGTAACTTTTTGTTCATTTGTTGAAATCAAGAGAATTGGTTGCACCCACCACAGACTGGCTTACAGCCTCAAGTTCCCAGCACAGCGTTGTGTGCAGGGGTGTTGGGTGGTGGAGGAGAACATGTTTTACAATCCGCTCTCTCCATTAACATCACTAGCAGTCAATTCCAATAATTCCCTTGGTAGACAGGTAAGGACATGTCCACTAAGGTGAATGAATGACTGCCCTTTTGAAGTTTCAGATTCATTGGGAAAAAGAAGAATTTTAGTCACACAGAGCCATGCAGCCCTTTCTCAGATGGACGACATGTAAATTTGAGGTTCTGTTCTCACAATCCAGGTAAAAGCACCAACTGCTGCTCTAGGCTCTACTGTTGGAGGTGTTCTACTTGTATGAAGAAAATGTTCCTTATAGCACGGGCTATATGTGTATATGCATAGTTACATGTGTACCACAGTCACAAAGCTACTGAGTTACTTACTGTCTCTGTAAGCCCAATGAAACTGATCACTTTTTCAATTAGAGGAGTGTACTGTTTAAAAATAAATGTTGGAGACAGCACCGTGTAAAAATTGGAAACAAGCTGACAGAGTGGGCAATTATGTTGGAAATGCAGACTCACATGTTTAGCCTAAACAGAAGCATATATGTACTTGATTTCTGATCCATTTTGCTTTGAGTGTTTACTGGCACCAGAGACAATTTGAGATTTTGCAGAAGTGCATTTCTATTATAAGAAAGTCCATCTCACAGCTGACAAAATTACGAATTGTGATTGAAACTGGTATGGTTCTAAAAAATTCTTCTGTTACGGTAAATCAGCATTTGTGATTTAAAAAAAAAAACAATATTTCACGGAAATATTTTCAGCCAGATCAAATAAGAGTTTCTGTGACCAAAAATCAGAAATCCTGCTCTTTGTTAACCAAATGATGATAACTAGGATGCAACCCACAGAGTTAGCCTACTTGGCCTTATGCCACCTAACCCAAACATAGATTCAAAGTCTTATCTGAAGATTCCATGAGTTAAAATTGTGGTTTCCATCCCACAAACTACAACCATCTATTAAGATCCTCTGAGGTATTTACTTTAGACCCTAATAAGGTTTACAAAGCTAATAAAGCAAATAATGCACCATACAACAATTTTAGATAGTCTTCTTAGCCTTTTGTTGTGAGGTTTTTTAATTCATTTTTCTTAAGTGTAGCTTAAATGCAGTTTTTGAGATAATGAAATCCTTTGACTCAGCTCAACAGAGGTGTGTGTGGGGGGTCTATCTACTCCTGAAGCTGCATACCCCCTAGTTACAATTCTCAGAAACTACAGCATACACAGCAACTCTGCAAAGATCTCGCAGAGGAATTTTTCAAGTATTTACATTCCACACAGAAACATCAGGAAAAGGTTGCTCAACAAATCATATAACAAATGATTACTACTTCTAAGCAAGTCTCTCAGTTCACCTGTAGAGTTTACTAGAATCATGGAAAAACGGAGCTGGTTCTCTGATAGTATATTTTAGGAGAAATCCTTTCTGAGAGCCATTGCCCCCAGGAATGTTGGTGGGTACTTTCCAAGTAGGCATGCTTATGCTGACCCCTGCATTGCTAGCAGCAGACAGATGAAAGGCTCCACTTCTGCTGTCGTCAAAATTAGCAGTTAATTTTGCAAGGGAACAGTACTCAGTCACCAGCATGCAGAGAATTCTAAGAATTTCTTATTCTGAGCAGTGCTGACATTTATCGTTCCTCCAGCCACAGTACTGTTTGTCAGCAGGTAGACAACACAATTCAGAATCACGATGTCCATAAACAAGGAGGCAGGGTAGAGAAAATCAAAGATATTGAATGGTAACAGCTGAAAACACTGCTTAGATATCTGGGTGGAGTGCTGCACTCCTGTTTCATTCATTTACATCCGGCAAGTTTTGCTATATCCTGTTCTGGTGAGTCACTCAGAGATGTAAAAACAAATGAAAACACTTATTCCAGATTTTTTTCCTTCTAATTAGATTTTGACAGATGTACCTGTCAAAAAGGACAAAATAAAGATATCAATCTTGTTTAAAGTGCATTCAATTCTGCTTTAGTGTCTTTGTTGGCCTTCAACTTGCTGAGACTCTCACTTAAGAGTCAGGTTGATCAACCGGTCTATCTAAATAAAATGTTATGTTGGGAGAGTAAAATCTCCACAGATTGGAATAAGTCACAGAACTGTAGGGGTTGGAAGGGACCTCCAGAGATCATCGTGTCCAACCCTCCTGCCAAAGCAGGTTCCCTACACCAGGTCGCACAAGTAGGCATCCAGGCAGGTCTTGAACATCTCCAGACCCTACCATATGAGAAATTAAGCTCAGAACAGTCATAAGAAATGAATGCAACATCCTTAAGCATAGCTGTCTCGTGGAGTGGGGTGGGGGAGAACAGACTCCAGGACCAACCTGAGATGCTATACCCCACAGGCAGAGAAATTCCACAAGTTCATGCCCCAGGGCACTTCAGTGTACGTCAGTGCTAAAGTGTCAGGCAAAACTAAGTATAAAATCCACTTTGCTCTTTTTCAGGAACTGCTCACACCTGAAGACACAAAGCTGACTGCAAGCAAAATAAACTGCTTGTAGGGCTCGCTCCTCAAGCTCCCTACAGCAGGGCCTCTGTTGTGCATCCCCAGTAATCAGGACTGCGGCCTACTTTGCACCACCTTCATCTTATTCATTTTTGGATGCAAATTACACGCAGGATCACACATTGGGTGACAGACCACAGTGCTGTGTGTTTGTCAGGATTAACATTCAGAGAGCTATTCATTCAAAAAATACTTCTCAGGTGACACACACTCCAGGTGAATCCTAACTAAATGGCCCCTAGGCTTCTGTTTGTCCTGATATGTGAGTTCTCTCAGGCTGGAGTACAAATATTCTGAATTAATCATGAACTGTTCAGCAGTAACTGTGCTTATGAATGTGATGCTCAAGTGAGGGGAGGGAAATGCTCTTTGCACAAAGGCAGCTGCAACTTATCTATAAAAAGCGTCCTGCAAATCAGCTTCCCCATTTCCACTTTGACATCCTTCTTCTTTTTCTCACAGCTCCTCTCTGAGGATGGTACAGTGTGAGCAGTCATCAAGAGGAAAAAAAAAAAGGGAAGAGAGGCAGGCACTCCTTACAGGCACGAGGATCAGGGATGCTCAAGGGTGAACAGTGCATGCTGCTGGCCTTTTGTGTGCACACACCCACATCCACAGCTCAGAGTGTTTGTTTTGGAGCGGTTGCCCAGTAATGGAAGATATTCCCTTTATAAAATAAACGGTAAAATGCTTTTTAAAAAAACAGCATGGTACAGATCAGGATAAATACTTTCGGCTTGCTCTGACACAAAAGGACAGAGGTTACTTCTAACTCGAACTTTGGCAACACAGGGACCATTGTTCAGGGCAGCAGGTACAGCTCTGCCAAGACATGAAGACAAGCAGCACAAAGACAAGAGGCCTTGCATTTTTTTCTTGCAAAAGCAAGCTCATTACCTAAAAACTCTGCAACTCTGTGACTCTGAATTTATGAGCTCTACATCCCTGCCCATTATGCTAAGCCCTCCAACCCTGCCAAAAACACTGCATGAAGCCTTGTTCTGGGCACACACACATCCCAACACATGTAGCAGGGCAGGAGATGCAGGTGCTACTGTTCCTGTTGTCTTTCACCAAGCCTGCCTGGCTTGCTGCCTACATGGTGCAAGTGAGGACCTTCGTGGTGGCTTATCCACCCTGTAGTCACAGATTAAGAGTGTGCTCAGCAAATAACTGTGGGACGGATGATATTTAATAACCCAATAGAGCACAGAAATGTGTACTAGAAAGAAACACTGAGAAGTGGGGTGCCCTGTGCCACTACCTTGGCTAGTTTTTGCTTAATGTTTGCTGATCACAACAAAAGACAGCATGACTGTCTCTTTACTCTGCTGTCTCTGCTAGGGAACCTTTAGGCTTCCTGGCTTTTGTACTCTATCGAACAACCCAACACCTTTGTCAATCCACAAGACTTGGACAAATGATATAAACAGATGCTCTGTTTCTATAATATTTTGTACACGGAGAGAAGTCATACATCTCAGAAAGTAAAAGACATCTTGGAATTCAACCTATACATGAGAATAAGGCAGTGGAAGATAGGAGAGTTGAAATGATCTGAAGTTAAAAGAAGAAAAAAAAAAAAGGAATTTCAATTAGAATCAGCATAATAATTTTTAAAAATTAAAAAAATTAAAAAAGTTAAGCCATGCTAATAAATGGGAAGTAAATAAAAGTATATGCAGGGATGAGTAAGTACAGAGTGCTGATCTTTGCTGTGGGTAATTACTGATCCCTACATGGCCAGGTGCACTCTATAACACTGTGAAGATCTATGGGTAAGGGGAAAAAAAAAAAAAAAAAAAAAAAAACAACATAAAAAAAAAACAAGGAAACTAAGCAAGATAATGATAGATTGCTTACCCTGCAAACAAATGTAAAGCATGGACAGGAGCAGTATAAAACAGATTTTTCCCCAAAAGTGGATTTAAGATCATTAGACCACTTCCTCAACAATTCATTTAAAGGTGAGCTCAGTTCTACATCAAGTAATTTTCATAATTAATGAAAGATGTGTTATTCACAATGCAACACAGAAGACAATTATCTTTTATCCAAACAAACACATCAGGGCTTTCACTTTTAGAAAGATCAATGCAAATATTTTCCATTGCCAATTTTAAACCAATAAAAAGAGTGAGTGCATATATGATTTCATCCAACAGACAAAAATTAAAAGGAAAATGTTATCTTTCCAACAAGCACCTAAAGTAACTTTGATATGGGACACTCATTTTTTCTCACTGCAATCTCAAAGTTCTATTAAATTAGGTTAAAAGCAATAACATTGCAGAAACCACATCACTTCTCTTCTTACAAATTCATATGTTTTTGAAATGGAGGTATTAATACTGAATTTTAGTACTACTTTTCCAAACAACTTCTCTAGGACTGAACACAAAATTAGATGCACAACATGCCGAAAATTTCACTTTCAGAAAAACCCATTTCAGGTCTCAACATCTGGACTTGGTTAAAATGACTGCAAACTACAGGTCAAGTCCACTGGATTAGGACCCAGCCCATAAAAGCTGCTTAATGTCCAAACAAGAAAGTCCCACCATCTCTATAATCCATGTCACACAGAGTCTATTAAGACCCAACTGATCAGTAGCACTGAAGCATTTATACGTTTTAAACAATGTCTGTTTTCCTAAGGTTAAAAAAAAGAAAAACAAACCAACTGACTAGCTTTGGGCAGGGTTGGGTTCACACGCTTTGTGAATTGAAAGAGAGAGTGTATATGGAGGTAAACAACAGGATCGTATTATCCTGATTTCACTCTGCACTGGCTGCTGAAAATGAGGAAGAAAAGACACAGTTCTTTAACACTTCATAATCTCCTGGGAAATAAGCTTTCAGTTCAGAAGATGGGCTTACTCGAACGTCAGTTACTAAAAGATATGACATTTTTCCACCTGGAAACGAATATGTAGGCAACGCATCAGCTTGGTAACATTTCCCTGTTTCAGAAAGCATACATCTAAGACTAAAGAAATCTTATACGTAAAACTAAGATCAATCAGTGAATATGTACTCGTGTAGTTTTACCTTTGTCTTTGTTTTTCTCCTTTCCTAATGAGTCCAGTTTCTTTCTTAGTGATTTCTTCCTCTTTTGCCCATCTGTAAGAGAAAAAATAGGAAATGTGTGAAGGAAAGAACGCTGAACAAACTGTTGCATAAGCTATATGTACATGAAGTGAGATGTCCACAGCACTTCAGTCAGGAAGGATGTGGGGTTTATTTTGCAAAGGCTCACAACTGTCTCAGCTCATAAGCCCTGAAGAGTACAGTGGAAGACCAAACGCATCCCATTCCATGTTGCTGGGCATAGCACATATGGTCATATAGCCCATGTGCAGAATAAAAAGTTAGTCACGAAGTCTTAGCAACTGAGACTATTGCTGGATGCTCCTGATAGCAAATGAAGAGTAGGCAGCATAAATTCAAAAGGTAGTGATTAGCTCCCATTCATAGATACAAGACTGGAGGCTGTGAAGCTGGAAGTAGTTTTTGGAGAGGAAGTGTGGAGCTACAGGTATAGTATCTGGAGATAACATCCTGGAGACTAACTGTCAAGATGAATTGCACACAGCAGACCTATTAGCTGGGTGATAACTGCCCACCCTGACATGACGCATCGGATCTGAACTCACACTGCACACGGTGTGCTGCAGTTTGTGTACGGCATGTCCCGATGGTTCAGATGGATTAGTGTTAGAGAAGTTATTGCTCTGACACTGTATACATCATCCAAGTTTTCATTAAGATATTAAGGGCTAAAGATTTTAGCTGGTATCATAAGCAGGTCTGTTCTTGAAAGAACTATGTGAGAAAGTTGGCTATCATTCCTTCAGCAGCATCTTTTATAATGAAAGTCAACAAAAACACATCTTGTTAGGCCTCAACAAATACAAGAGATTAAGACACAGGCCTGCTTTAACTTGTACTTTTTATTTTTATTTGGTTTAGTTCTAAAGCAATATAAAAGGTCTCACATATGCTTTAATGCATAATAATAGACAGACACTACTAAAGCTAAACATTATTGGATACATACCTTTGCTTTACTGGTTTTGCAATATGGCATAAAATCAAAAATGTGCACACAGTACCTGTGCTTCACTTTTATGGTAAGGACACTAAATAATCTGCCTCAGCATGTTTTTCTGTTTGCATAAATCAATGGCTTAAGCGGTCTTTCACAGCAGGGAGAAGACCACAAAAAACTGAAGTGGATCTCCATGGATTAACTCTCATCTTTGCAATTAGCCATAGGAGAATACAAGCCATTTCCTCATAGTTTTCCCACAACTCCTAATGAATATTACTCAGCAGACAAATTTTGCCCTTTTCACAACCCATTCATATCCTTTTACTTAAAAATTAAAATTTATTTTTGCTTTTGCAACTTTTGTTCAATCAAATCCACTTCAATGTTTGTATTCTGCATCTATTTAGGGACAGCAAGCATATTTACTCCCAGCAGCTGCTTAATTATAATACTCAGTTTCTGACTCCTGAGGTAGATTCTCATTTGCTAGTTATGTTAAAATCCCTTTTTCTACACCTGCTCCAGTGAGAATTCATCCCTCTGAAATAAGGCTGAATAAAGTTAATACAGAATTTCTAATGAGATTTCAGCAATATAAAGGTGGTAATTCATTGCCTGATGCCGTCTATGATTAGAATTTCCTTTTTCATATCCACATGACAAGTTCATAACTCAAAGTCATACTTTGATTGATTAATATACCCAGTCCTTTCACACCTGACATCCCAGTTCATAATACTGAGTTTATTACAAAAATTCTTCTATTACCTCTTGGCAATATGAACAGTCAGTAGCCTGCTTACATAAAACTAAAAGTATTGCTTGTTTTCATTGGGTTCTCTACTACTGTTGTGTTCTGGCGTTACATATTATACAATTATTTTTATATTATTTCTCATCCTATAAATTCAGATTACTGCTTCATAGTAGCCATTTGATAAATGATTTACATTTCCTTGGAGTCTTAGACCCTCTATGCTCCAAGTACCTATATATTGATATTCTGATATTCCACTGAAGATTCCACTAACATGTAAAAAGAAGAACAAAAGTTGAAACTGCATCTCAAACACACTGATTTTATAATATGATTACAGAACTGCAGCTTCTGCAGTGTTTTAGTGCTGCATAGTCAAATACAACAGAAATGCCAGAACAGTTATTCATGTGAAAGAGAGAAATAAATTACACTTTCATATCAACATGGAAAACAAGTTAATGACTTCTAGGGCCAAACTAGCAATGATTTCTTGTGAACCTTGTTCTTAGTGAGTGATTGTTTGAACTCCAACTGTGAAGAAATTCATCAGTAAAAGACTGGTTGAGGGAACCACACATTTGTTTCTTCAAATCTTGGATTTTTGAGTAGTGGTGATCAGGCCCAGAGGAATGTAAGAAACAGAATAAAGTTCTAGAGACAAGACAGAAAATACAGAAAACAAAAGAATCATAGAATGGCTTAGCATGGAACCTTCCTAATCCAACTCCCTCTGCCATAAGCAGGGCTGCTACCCACCAGATCATCTGCTCAGGGCCCCATTCAGCCTGGGCTTGAATGCTGCCAGGAATGGGGCACCCACAGCTTCTCTGGGCAAGTCTATTCTGTGCAGGAATGAACTCTTAAGACAAAGAAAGACGGCGGAATGATAGAAGGGACACACTTAACTTGAACAAAGGATGTTCATTCACTGAAGTCAGTGGAACCACAATCATTTACATTTAAGGCTTACACCACGCCAAAGAGTTCAATTTATAAGTAAGACTGACAAGAGTCTCAGTGAAAAGCTAAAGCTTAAGAGACCTGACAAGAGTTTCGAGGTCAATTTTAGTTCTCCTTTCAACCTCAGCGAAAGACATGATTAATTATAATCTATATTGCGTAAAAACAAATAAGTATTGAAATGATTGTTGATTTAGGTTACGTCAGACATGAGCACTGTTGAAATACTCACAATGTACTGAAGGATTAGTGCAACTGCAGCAGTTTTAAATATAAAAAAAAAAAAAAATTGATAACACCTAGCACTTACTATCTCCACCGAGATTTGAGAATATAATTAATATTCATATGTTCTTGGTAACAAACCATTACCTGTGCAAAATACCTACTGTACATTTAAAAATTAATTAGCAAATATTTATGCAAAGTAGTACTCTATCAGTCCAAAGTGCTATTATATATGACCTGCTATCCTCATCTGTGGTTTGAGAATATTTAAAGCCCAAATTGATAAATGTTATTCATCCAGCTGATTTATCCAGCCTTGTGTGCATGTAATCATCTCTTAATGTCTTCTTTCAATAGATCAGTAAGATAGGGCCGTCTTAACAAATTTCACTCAAGAATATTAGCAAGATGTGAGAAGTCAAAAGTCTTATCCTCTTGTTAAAAGGCAAGGAAATGTCAAATTGAAGGAAGAAGCCATTTTTTCTCTCTTTGTTAACCCACGCTGACTTCCCTGAAAAACATCTGCCCCGGCAGCTCCATAGATCAGTTGTTTCAGAAATGAAATTGGTTTGTCCAGTACTTACTAATTTATATGTTGACTGCATTTCACACTACAATGCGTACATCACTCTTTGGGCCTGTATGTATCAAGACTAACATGATGAATATTTAAAAAAAAACAAGCCTGGAATGAAACTCTTGAGTGAATATTAAATTGCTGTGTGACCTGTTTTTCCAAAGTGGTGAGCACTTCCAGGTTCACTTAATGCCAGAGAGACTTTTCTATTTGAAAAATTAGGTCATCTATTTAGGACTTTGTCAGTGAACCAAAGCCTACAGAACACAGAAGTATTTGCATGGATACACCAACTTCAGACAAGAATTGAGAGTTTCAGGAGTCTGACTTGTGAGGTTACTATTTCTGAAAATTTTGGTTTAAGGTTGAAATTCATCCAGTGTTAAGACTATCACCTTTTAACTTTCAGTTACAGTCTCCAGATTTTGTACAGTCCACTTTGGGATCCAAATTTCAGTCTATATGATATATAAACTAGCTAAGAAGCCATTTTCATGTAGAGGATATACAAAGCTCATTTTTAAATGTGGAAAAATAAAGAACAGAAAGAGAATTACGGTTTTTTTTTAACAACACGTTGCTCTGTTGCTCCGTGCAAGATCACCTACCAACACCAAATTTGACTCAGAGAGAAAGAGCGTAGATTGAATCCCATTACTACTATTTACTGCTTTACTCATTTCTGGAAAGTTATGGAAATCAACATGTCTACTTGCTATGTCCAGATGTTGCTAAGCACAACCATGAGCATGACTGTGCATGGAATTTTTTCAAAGTGATACAATTAGTGGCACAGCTGGATCTAACATGCAGAAACTCCTCGCCACAATTTTTACATTATCCCACTTATTAGCCACTGTAGTGCGAAGCCCTATCATAACTTTCTTTTTTTTCCTTTCCTTTTCTTAAAAAAAATAATATGTAGTAAAAACTACGACAGCTTTTATTATTATTGTTGTTATTTTTCTGACAGCATTAGAGTATTGTATTTTAAATGATGGAAAGTGTCCTGTCCTGGCAATAAGCTTGAAGTGAACCAGTAACAGAATATAATTATTCAATGTTTCTTTCCCTTATGGATTTATACATTATTTATATATGTATTTTTCCCTTATGGGTTTATAAAGCTTACAGATAAACAAAGTTTATAAACAATAAAGGATACTGATTATCTACATGGAGAGACGTTGCTTTTATGTTACTTATATGCAATATTATTTTCTGTTATACATAATTCATACAAAGACTTTAATGTAGCTTTCTGTATTTTTGACATATCTTCTGTTGTTTACACGGTTATTGAGTACAGAACACCTGCTCCCCATCCACCTCCTTTCCTATTGGCGGCCTTCTTTGCATATGAGAATTGTATTTCTTGTCCATTTAGGGAAGAAAATGTGTCCTGTTCTACAATGAAGGGTTATTTTCACACAGTATAAAGAGAGGAATTATGTGACAGAAGAATGTTATATCTATAGCTCAGTTATAAACAGAAATGGATAAAAATCCCAATATTTCTATAATTCAATAAAAATAGTTCTTAGTAGCTATATTCACAGAATCACAGAATTGTTGAAGTTGGAAGGGACCACTCGGGATCATCTAGTTCAACCTCCCTGCTTCAACAATGCTCCTTTTCCTTTAGTAGCTCTTAGTAAATTTTTTTCCTTGCATGTAATTAAATCACAATAAAATGTACTTTGTAAAAGGGTAATCCATTCTGGTTTGAAAACCACCACCAGTGGCACTCCAAAGAGCCACATCTCACCTCTCCAGAAGACTTCCCTGTTGGCTCACTCATTATGAGCAACTCATTTCCTAAGTGCCAGCCTCCTACACTCAGCGGGCAAAACGAATGTCAAGCTACATACTCTCTTGCCTGTGCAGTGTGGAAAGCAATTGAGTGTCTGCAAGCAGAAAGTATTGCTAAAACTTGATATAGCACAAGAAAGAATTCTGTGCTTTTTTCTTTTCCCATTGTACTGCACTTGCAGTTGCAATCATTTCTTTGGGCACTACGCAATGTGAATTTCCTTCCGGACATGCATGTGGAGCTGCAAGGTGAAGGTTTTACTTAGGCATTCTTGTGCCTATAAATGTCCATCATGAAATATTTATTTAGATTAACGGTCACTGTCCCCACGCAGTAACTCGCAGAGCGCTGCCAGCTGCAGCACAGGCGGAAGGTAAACATTTCCAACCGGAGGACCAGGAGTGAAAGGCTTTGGCACATCACACGCTATAAAAATGGAAAGGCTGAGCCCTCAGGTATTTTCCATCACTCTCTGTCTCCCTGTAACCTGTCCTTGGCAGTGCAGACGCATTCCCTCAGCAATGCAGGTTATTATATGGCTTCATAACGCTTGGACTACCTCCTGCTTCTCCCTTACAGGTTTCTCTCTTTAGTTCACTTTGTTTTAAATTAGCACTCCTTCGTGCTTGGCAACTGGCAGCTAACTGAAAGAACTGAAAACCACCAGGCAAAAGCATAGAATCATAGAATCACCATGGTTGGAAAAGACCTCTACGATCATCCAGTCCAACTGCCCCCTTACCACCAAGATTTCCCACTAAACAATGTCCCTCAGTTCAATATCTAAGCATTTCTTGAAATATTTGCTTTTCTTGAAATGCATGCTTTTGTGCTTTTCCTCCTGAACCCATTATACTCTTCAGTAATCTGTTTATAGTGCATCCTCTTCAGATAAAGATTTATGTAGGTAACATTATATTTACAAGTGTAGTAGTCCTTTGGGCTATTGCATTACTGATTATTAAAATGAAACACAGAGGAATTATAGCATGTCAACCTATGGGTTTAAATGATGTAGCCAACAGAAGTTTAAATCCTGCATTATACATCACTTCTTTACTATGTAAATCTTTATATAATAGCAAGAATTCAGTTCTAGTGCCATACGAATGAAACTATTTTTCTAGAAATTATTCATAAATTGCCAGGGATCCTGCCAGGGAACACAGAACTGCTGGAATCCTCACCTACTTCTAAAGAAAGTTGCATTCCTACAGGGCCCTGAGTTTTATCAATAAAATGACAGTTTACCAGTAATTTTATGTGCTCCTGATATATTTTTTTTAAGCATCAAACAAAAAACAGCAATACAATATACTACAAAACAATGCATAACAGAAGGAAATCTGATATTCAGCTGAAAAGTTCATACCAGAATTCTTACCAGAAGAATACACATGTTAAAGCAAAACTCTGCCAAAGTCAAGTAGAACATGAGGACTAATCAATTGTAACACCAGTATTCTTGATAATGCTTCAGTTAGAAGCTTCAGCAGAATCACCATACACTGATGTGGATTATTTGCAAAGTAAGGACAGTCTAGCTGAGTTTTCAGAAACAAAAGACCAGAACTACAATATGTTCTGAAGGCATATTTGGCAGAACATCATCAAGAATACTTCTGTTACACTAGGTGTACTTGCAATGATTTAGAAAAGAAATTACGAGTTAAATGAAACCAATTTTCCAAACAATGTGTTATAGAGCTTTTACATATGCATTCTGGTTCCTAAAATGGTTTTACGTAGGCCATGTTTGAACTTTCCCAATATGTTAATGACTAACATTTTAAAATGAAAACTGAGTTTTTCATAGGCCATAATAATACACTGACAAAATGCCAAATGACTTCATATGTAGGTTGCTCCAAAAGTAATGCCTCCTATTTATTTCCATTTCAACTACAATTGATACAAAGAGCACAACAACACACTATGATAGTGCAAATTCTCAGCTACAAAACACTCTTTTCCAACATAGCATAGTAGCTATGCATTTTCGCTAGTGAAGAGCCATTGTGCTGCACTCATAACAATCTGCACCAGGACAATGACCTGCTGTCACTGTCACCACTGCTGAAATGCACCACCCACCCCTCAGTGTGCTCACATTCACTGTTTGGTCTCCAGAAACGTTCAGCAATTGTCAATGAATGTCAGTGGGTGCCATTTTTTCCACATGGAGATCAACGACATCCCTTTACTTCATCCACACTTCCATGTCAGATGCCATTGTGTCAGAGTGCCCCTCTGCTGCCATCTGTAACATGGCAACAAAATATAATGGGATACTGGTGGGAAGGTTCAACCTCTACTGCCATACCATCAATATCCATCCCTGATACTGGGGGCCAGCATAATAAAATAGGAAGCTTTAATAGGAGACAGGAATTTTTTAATATCTCTGAAGTAATATCTAGACTTAATTGGACTTTACATACTTCAAATGCATGCATGCAGCAGTCCCTGGCTTTGAATTTATAACAGCTCTACCCTAAGCCCACACAAGTCAGGATCCAAATAACAACACAAGCCCATAGGATTACTCTCCCCTAATACTGAAAACCTCCTGTCAGGATTCTGTCATCAACAACTGTTTTATAACCTTGGTATATGGAAAAGTTGATCACAGTAATTCGTACTTCTGTATTCCTATAGCATTCACCATAATGCATGCCGCTTCTTGATCAGAGCACCTGTTTACCCAAACAGAGGCTGATAAACAGAGAAATCTTTTTTCCTTGTACTGAACAATGAAGATTCGCTTTCATAATTGTTATTAGCCTGTTTCTACCTGACTGAATAAATAGGTGGAACTGTGCTCCTCATATAATAAGATATGTTATTCCTAGTATGTGATAGAAGAAAATCATGGAAATCAATTTGCTGATGGTTACATAGGTTACACTTTCATAAAATAGCTGCCTAACAACAAAGTTTGAAAAAGGAAAAGATGACTATAAAAAATTCAGTTTTTGAAGATACATTACTTCTTCTGTTCTATTAGTAGAAAAATTATGTTCTTGCAAGCTTCATATATTTCACTTTTTTTTCCCTCTCAACTGTGGCAAAAAGCCAAATCTGGAAAAATAAAACAAAACAAAACAAAAAAACCCAACAAACCATAGCAAGAAGCTTCTACAAATTTCCTTCTGTGGAGAAGAAAAAAAAAAAAAAAATGCTTTTTGGCTTGCGTATCTCCCTGTCTAGAAAAGCTTCTGTCACCTTTACTTTGATAAATTCCTGCATAGCAGACTCCAAGGCTGACTGCTCCAAATACCTCCATCCTGCAGCTGGGATTTCTCCCAGCTCAAAACATTAAATGAATTTTACTTTCTCTTTTCAGACTGAGAGATAGAGCTTTTTTTTGAGAGGAAAGAAAAGCTCACGTTTTATGGAAAACTGGGATTTGGGGGAAAAATAAAAATGACAAAGAAAATATAACTTCCATCCTAAGCCAGCAACATGCACAGCTTTCATCAAGCGCTCTGAGCAGGTTTGATAGAGCAAGGTTGATAAACCAGGTTGAAGACTTACTAATGTAATGTCAAAGAGCAGAACTTAGCTTGCAGTCTTGCTTGTCTTTAATTTAACCTTCATGAATACTGTTATATTGAAAGCAAATCTTACAAATGCTGCATGGACTTATGGCACCATGTTAGAGACAGTATTATATGAGAAGTATCTGCAAAGGTTGGCATGAAGAGTGGTGATAGTAAACTTCTTCACTTAAAAGGCATACTGTATACCAGCACAAAAGCATCTAATCTTGTAGCTCCACAAAGTATCAGCTACAGTTTTCTTAGATGCTTTCTCCTGGTATAACTATCTACACAGTATGTAACATGGTCAATGATTAAAAACAATGAGCAGCTTGGAGCACTTACAAAAATGCAAGTCCGGATAAAAATCAAACTCACTCTCAGCGTTAAGGAAAATGGATAATGATGAGTAAAGTAAGCAAAAAACTGAACCAAATGTCAGCTCCCTGCCAAAATAAACAAGTGGAGGACACATAACTGAATTCCCATTTTTATTCGGAGCTTAACTGAAACATATTGAGGACAAAGTGCACCAATGAACAATAAAAATTCAGAAAACCTAACTGCTTGTGTTTTGTTTCATTTCACAGAGAGTTGCCTCAACACTCAGTCTATGATTACGTATTTCAAATTTACCTTACAGAAGGAAGTTCTACAGCAGATTAATACTCATTTCATAGGAACAGATGCACAGCAGATGCACACCTGGTGAAACTGGCTACAAATCTTACATACAAAAATGTCCAACAGTACATGTTAAAACAGCATAAGCAATAATCTTTCCTTAAATGATTGGAAATGTATTTAAGTTTCTAAAGACGACATGAGATCATATGTATTACAATTATAACAAACTAAATGAACTGAAAACTAGATTTGACAAATGCTAGCTAACTACTAAAATTAAGCATCACCTTCTCTCTCTCCAGCTGACCCAATAACTCTAAAAAGAAATTACCTCAGAAAGTAGAACACTTGCTATAATTACTGAAGCTGCTGTGTATGACTTAGGTGCTGTTAACAATAAATATTAATGTTTGTGTGTACATTCTTGTCATAGATGGCAACAATACGGTAAAGAGTCTTCTTGGTAAAGGCAATTAATTTCTTTGATTACACTTTGTACACTTGCTAAAATAGCTGGACGGCAAGTTTATTTTCAGATCTGTAAAATGAAGAGAATTCTGTGGCTTATCTTCAGATTCTCCCTCCACAACATTTGGGAAACATTTAAATAATAAACCCAAAGATACAAAGAAAGCATATGCAGCACTTGTACTATAGCATAAATATACTTTGGAATGTGGCATGTGCTAAAGCAAAAATACTACATCAACCTAGCATTAAGGTTGTGACCCAAGCCAACAAAAACAAGATAATTCATCAGAGATTTATGGTCTGGCCTTCATCCAACCTACTGCATGTATTGCAATCTATTGCATCTGATCTGTTAACAATTCTGGGTGAATGTGTAACATCAAAGTTCAATTCTAGACACATCAATCTTGTATTTTGAAGATGAGACTGGAATAAAGATATTTTACCACATTATTTTGAAGCTTTGGGCCTGAACTCTTGTGCTAAGTCTTCCTACAAAAAATGAAGTTCGATCGCATAGTAGTATGCGATCTGAAACATGGGTTAATACTGGGATTTGTTACTACTAATTGTAGAAAAAATGACATGTGAAAAATGAAAATATACATCTGAGATGCTTGCCTGTACAACTTCTGAACTGGTACACATGCAAAAGATGCTCTGTCAACTGTATCACATTTGAAATTCTGTCCTGAAATGATTTAGAAAGATAGGACCAAAAATGCCTAATCACAAAAAGAGTGAGATTCTGTGAAGGACTATGTACAATCTAGATACTGTATATCTCTTGCTGATTCAAATTCTACTCTATCCAAGTTAGGGCAGAATTTCCAAACTTTCATAGGAAAATTCAGCATAACTTTTCCTTTCTTTCCCCTTTTTTGAAAAATAGAGAACTCTTTTTTTCTACATCAGAGCTTTTCACTGCCTCTGTGCAACGTCTCATAACTGACCAATCCTACAACTTCTTTAGCACAAGAACCCTTTCTAACTCCTGGTTGTGCTGAGGCCTTTCAGTATCTTCTCCATCTTCAACAGTCACTACAAAGGTGATATTCACTTAAGAATGGACATTAAGAATGCACGAGAGGCATCATCAACTCTGCAAGCTAATGCTGGTAGATTCATAAATCCCATACAAACTACTACAAAGATAAGAAAAACATAGTCACAAATTGAGCCACTACTTCAGCTGACATTCTTACCATGGTATTTAGGGGACATTTCAGTTCAAACATCAGTGGGGCAAGGGTTTCTTTTAAATATGACTCTGAGCAGTGTTGTGGTAGCAAGCGCTAATTGCTGGCACCTCTGCTGTATAAAAGTAAAAGCAGGATTCAACCAAAAAGATAAACCATTTACGTTTGCATATTACACTGATACACATACACCTACCTAAGCCATACTCAGAATTAGTGGCAAGTGTTTCCTTTTTCCCTCCTGTACTCCTTGTTTCCACAATACCTCATGCCTCATTCCAAAGCTGGGAAGATGACAACACAACCTGTTGGGGACTGGTGAGAATATAAGCAGTCACAGTGTTTTCTTGAATAAAGAGAGGTGAAAACTGCAGCTGTGACTCCAGAACATCCAAATCCTATTCCGGTTAATTCAGAGAGGTTAACGTCATACCTTAAAACTGAAACAGATGCTTGAGGAGTTGAGCTAGGGTTGGTGCCCTAACTCCTCATTTAGTGTAACTGATCAGGCCCTAGCAGTGCCTACCAGTGCTCATAAATACAAACTACAAGAGGCTCTCGGGCTCAGTGAAGTAAAATGTTATTATAAAAGTATTTCCTAAATACCTGTTGTGGAAACCGCTCCAAACAAACCTCATTCGATACTTTCTCTGCCCAAGAGGTACCTGGAGCTTATGAACAAAGGAGAAGGAAAGAAGTTATCCTACGCTTTCATACTCGTTTAATTTTGAAAAAAAGATATGAGACTTGAGTTACCAAGTTGTTGTTTTCTTGTGTAGACATGCTGTATAAGGTTCATTTTTCTCACTAGGGGCAGAAAAGTACACAAACATATGGAAAGTCAGAAAGACATGAGCACATGCATAAAGTGAACTGCATCGTTCTCTTTCCTTTCTTCTACTGGAAAGAGATTCTACTTCCTTGAAATAAGGAAGGCATAAGTATAGTCTAAACAGTGACTGCAAATAAGTTGCAAAACAAACTTAATATTGTGCTATTTAGAACATCAGACAGCAAATTAAAAATA
This sequence comes from Tetrao urogallus, assembly GCF_951394365.1. Classification (NCBI taxonomy): domain Eukaryota; kingdom Metazoa; phylum Chordata; class Aves; order Galliformes; family Phasianidae; genus Tetrao; species Tetrao urogallus. The sequence continues at coordinate 71,160,426 of NC_136813.1, forward strand.
TTCTATGGAATAACTGTGTTAGTAAAGAAACTAATGCTGTGCTTGGAATTGATAACCCTTAAATTAACACATTAAACTAGAGACAGTACAAATGATTTGTGGTATAGTTATCACTGGCAGATGGAGGCATGCCATGGAGCTGAGAAGGATTTTGATTCCAGAAAACGAAAGACAGGGATGAGGCAGAAAAACAAGAGAACAAAAAAACAAATTTGAAGTAGCTCTGTCATACATACAAATTCATCAAGAGTCACTGTTTTTAAATTCATTCTAATTGCTTACCGAAGTCCAACCTTACATATTTTAAATAACACGCCAGTTAAACTCCTGTCAGAAGTGGTTCTCTCTATGTGACCACAGGATATTTAAGTTACAAATGTTAATAGTGTGTTTTATGAAGGGTAATGGCTGCAATACAAATGAAGAGGGATTACATACCAGGTATTACATTGCATGCATTCCTCTCCTAGTGTGCAAATGGCCAGATGGGCCCTAAAAGGCTAACTGCACTTGTTGTGACAAAGTGGCCTTCTAAGCGTGGCAGAACTGAAACATTATGAAGCTATCAGTAGTGATATGACCTGATGTCATTGCGACTGTAAACATAAGGCAGATGCTTCTGTAGTCAGACTTAACCTCCATGCAAGCGTGCTTGGCACAAATACTTGTTACCCAAGAACAATGGGGTTTTACTTTCCAATTTACTTTCCACTTGTGCCAGTAGAAGTAATTTCTCAAATGCTTGCAGAAAGCAAAAGCTCAGCTGGCCCTGTTCTAGAGTCATTCATTTGTAGCTTTTGAAGAACAGTCAAAGGACCTCAAAGAATCCCAACATTTAAAAACGCTTTCTGTGTTTTCTAATACCGAGATTATTCTTCTAGGCTTCTTCAGGCTTCTGAATATGTTCAGACAACATTTGCTCAATCAGAAGAGAGCTGTAGAGCGCATCTTTCTAAACATGGATCTCTCCAGTCCTAGACAGCTCCCTCAGCTCTCTCAAACATACTACACTAGTTCTTCCTGTAACTTGGCCAAACACATCACCTTTTCTTTGTTTGTTATTGTTATTGTTTCTGTGTTTTGATTGGTTGATCGGTTTGCTTTACTTTGTTTTTACTGAAAACCTTTAATGACCTTCAGTCCAGTTTTAACTTGGGATTACAATAGTTGCATCTAAGTTTTATGTTACTTGTACTACTGCATGCCTGGAGTGACTGAGCAAGTTTCACACTGTTGAAACTTGAAAATTCCCACTTGCACAGCCCTGTGATATTAGCAAATCAATTGGACGGCTACCTCTCCCCTCTTAACATACTTTTGCACTCCACACCATTCAGGAGTGATGGGATCATGAAGAGGACATTTGAATTGTCTCTGCAAAGGGTCTAAACTAAAGTATTCTACATCCAGTCCTGGCCAACATTTTTATCAGTGACCTCAATGCAGGACTGGAATGCATCCCCAGCACTAAACCTGGGGGTGCTGTTGACTTTGGAATGATGAGAAGCCTTGCGGAGGAATCTGCATACACTGGAGCAACAGGCAATCAGCACCAGCGCAAAGTTTAATGTAGTGAAGTGCTCAATTCTGCATCTGGGATAGAGAAATGCCTGACACAGGTACGGACTAGGAGATGAGTGGCTAGGGAGCAGCCCAGCAAAAAGGAATCTGGACGTGCTGGTGACAGCAGGCTCAGCATCCATCAGCAGTGCACCCTGGCAACCAAGGGCCATACCACATTTTAAGAGGCATTAAACACAGCATGGCCAGCTGGCTATGATTCTCATAGAATCATAGAATGGCTTGGTTTGGAAAGGTCCTGAAATACCATCTAGTTCTAACTCCCCTGCCATGGACAGGGTTGCCAATCACTAGATCAGGCCATCTGGAACCAATATACAGTATTTAGCATTGGCGCAGCCCCATCTTGAGTACTGTGTGTAGTTCTGCAATCCTCAATAAAAAAAAGGGTGCTAGTTTACTGGAAAGTGTACAGAGGATGACAACAAAGGTTGGTAACAAGTTTGGAAAGCATGTCCTGTCAGGAGAGGTTGAGGACACTTGGGTTGTCAAGGGGTTGTCAATTTCATTGCCCTCTAGAACTTTAGAAAAGTTGTAAGACCACTGTCTTTAGGAAAAGCTGACTATGATTCACTTTATTTGATATGGAAGATACCAAAAGTAGTGATTCTTGCCTTTCATCAGTGCCAATAGAGAGCGAAAAAAATCACACTTACAGGGAATGATCTATCTGACATAGACAGATATATACTTTTGGATATAAGAAAGTGCAAGAAAAATCTTTCTTTCAACTGAGTATCAGGGTTTCCCAGCATGAATAGGTCTGATTTAGGTTATCTGCTCTGTAGGTGTCTGTCCTTGATTAGGTGATCCCACTCCCAGTGGCTTATGTTGGACATAACGGACACCATTACTATTCATTTTTGTAGTTGCAATGTTTAAACAAAAAGTGAAGCAGAAGAAAAAGTCTGAGGAGCAAACAATGTACTTTTTCTCCCATTTATTACTGAGATACGAAGTCAGCGGCTTATGAAGAGGAGGCTCAGCAATCTAAACAGAGCTGGTTTATCATGCACTTACCTTTGGGGATAGTAATCTGACATCCCAGGTCATACTCCTGCTGCAGCTGATAAAAAGCCACTTCCTGCAGCCGAGCGCGCTCCAGCTCTGAGAGACTTTGAACGGGAACTGACTTCAGCCGAACGCTGCGCCCTGACATGCTGTTCCAAGTGAAATCACCCTACAGGAAATCAAATGGAAAAATATGAAGCATCATACGGTATGTGCAATTTAATAAACATAACTATCTCTTCTACTGCAAGGAGAAACAATGCATGCCCTCTTTTCTAAAAGGCCATTTTCCTGGACTTCTCTAACCTTTCAAATATCTTTGTTTTCCTAAGACTAACATTCCTTAAAAGGAGTACAGACATACAAAACAAAGTCAATTTTGCCTGAAAACATTTAAGCATGTATTGTTGCAAAAACTCTGGGATTCCAGTAATCAAAAGCAAAAAGCAGGAAAAAAAAAAAACAACCTTGTCCGCTTTTCCCAGCTTGGTTTCTTTGTACAGTAGTTCATCATCACTTCATTCCCTTCAATGCACATTCAGTCAGAGACCTGAATTTGTACAGGTCCATGGATAACATGCATCTTATCTCCTCCAATTTGCTAACCCCACTCCCCAAAGCTGTTCAGTGAGTAATTTTCTTTTCCAATGCATCCTACCCACTCCTTACAAAGTGACTGTGGTTAAAGCAAGACTGACTAAAGGATAATTTGTTTTACGTTTCTGAAAAGCCATTATAACATATGCACTACAATACAATAAAACAACATGAGATATGCTGCATCTCTGCAAGGTACCAATTATGTTCAGAAACAAAATCAAAAGCTTTATAAGTTTTATCTCCCACATACGATGACATACACAAAAAGCCATTCTTATTGCTAGTATTTAGTTCAGATAAGAGAAGTAATCATCAGTCGAACAGAAGTACAACCACACAGAAAAGCTGAAAGACTGACAACTAACTTGAAACAAGAACTTTAGAATTCATCAAAGCATAATTAGAGAACACATTTTTCTACATGGAAAAGAAGAGTTCAGCTTTGAGCAAAAAAGACTCAGAGGGAATCTGATTAATGTTTACAAGTTTCTTAAGTGTGGGAGTCAAGAAGATATGGCCAACTTCTTTTCAGTGGTCTGTGGGGACTAGACAAGGGGAAACTGCCATAAACTGGAGCATTAGGAAGTTCTGCATCAATATGTGAAGGGACTTCTTCATAGTGAGGGTAATGGAGCACTGGAACAGGCTGCCCTGTGAGGCTGTGGATTCTCCTTCTCTGGAGATACTGAAGACCCATCTGGACGCCTGCTTGTGAAGCCTGCTGTAGGAAGCCTGCTTTGAAGGGGGGTTGGGCTCGATTTTCTCCAGAGGTCCCTTCCAACCTCTACAATTCTGTGATTCTGTACATAGCTATGACTGCACATGCATTCGCATGTATGAGAGATAAAAACATTGTAAATATGCAGCACCATCTAGCAATGTAGCTGAAGGAAACAATGCAGTGAATGCAGACTTTTCTTGTAAACAATGAAATGTGTCTGAGTCCCTCAAGAAGCTTTTATTTTTGTAAAAAATTTTTTGCAAGTTATAAGGCAGTCATGACAGATGAAGCTGTCACCTTGAATTGAACAATACTGTATCTACATGTTAAATGAATCTACTATACCCAATATTTTTTATGATATGTATATTTATATGTGTCACATATGTAAACTTTTGCACTAGCCCAGGATTTGACCACTGGAATTTGGTTTTTGCTTTTTCTTTTTTTGCTCTTCCACTGCTCCACTGCTGACTAACTAGATTTAGTGGTCTCAAATGAAGGGTTTGCAAGGTGATATAAACCAAGACTAGCTTAACTCAAGTGAAACCAAAGCAGAGAGATTCACATAAACCTGTTTTGCGAAACTGCAAGTAAATGTTTACATTTTTGAAAAAGCCTTTGTCATTTATAGTTAAAAGTGATCAAGAACAGAATCCACCATCAGACAATGTATACCAAGAAAGAATTCCTTTCCAATCATGATAATACAGAAGAAAAAAATTTACAAGTGCAGAAATATGCAACTCAATCCTTATGAACATCTCACGTACAAAATGTTCTATAGTCAAGATAGTAAAAAGAGAGAACTACAGGCTTTTGGGGTAGACGTTTCTGGATTTATCTTATCTATTTCTCTTAGATGAGCAATTTCATAAACAAAAGTATCATGGATACACATTTATTATGGTAGGCATAACTGGGATGTTTTAATTTTGAAATGTGAAGGCATGAAAAATAGAAAATTGTGAACTAACAGCTTATTAAGACTAGAAAGTTTTTAGAACATATCCTGTTTCCTGTAGAGCACAAAAAACAAGGAGGAATATGGGGCTTTTAGGAACTGCCACAAGTTAAATACATACTCCTTAACTGGAATTATGCATGGACACAGGAATTATTGTTATTTTTTGATGAAAATCAATGTGGGCAAATCTAATTCTGGAGGTAACTGCACCCTCTGCCTCACCTCAGAGCAGCTTTGTAACAGTAGGCAGCAAGCTGTACCACTGCAATACCTCAGCTGCTGAACCAGCCACATGAGTTTAACTCGAAAAGACAACATTTACTGGCATCAATATTCTGCTTTTGAGGCCAACGAAGACTCTATGCAGATCTCTGCTGCTTTATATGAGCAAATCAGCCAGCTCAGCACTGGCTTAGAAATCCTACTCAAGCTAATTTTACCTTATTATGGCTGCACCTCATCTCTCTCTTTAAAAATATAAAAATAAATAAATATTAACATGTCTAAGTTTTACAACCAAGAGAAATAAGAAAGTCCCATACCACATGAAGATTGTTCCTCTCAACCAAGATTTTCATTCTGTCAGTCTCTAAGCTCCCCAAACACCTCTGGCACTCACCAGCATGGCCCTTGTTGGCTAAAAATGGTCGGATGCATCCTCAAACTCCACGACAGATTGTTAAGCAGCAATAAAGAACTTGGAATCACTCTGCCCAGTCTCTGTGCACTACATAAGGCATTCTTCTTTTATACTTGATGTGTTTGATAAAATCTCTGCTAGGTCACATTAACATAGGGTTTTACTATGCTAATGGAACACATGAGTAATTATCTGAAATATTTTTGGAAGATCATGTGTTAGGGCCAATGGAATCTCCTAATCTGTTGAAGCAGAGGCTGAAGAAATGTTTCCTTGAAAAATTCTGTTTTATCTGGCAAATAAATATCAGTCTTCTATGAGCCAAAGTATAATATTTTATGTCTTAATCTATTCATAGGCTCTTATGCTTTGTGGGACAGAAGGTAACTTAGCAGCTTCACCTCCCTTCTAATGCAATGAGGAATTTTTACACACAGCCAGCAAATTTCTGCAACATCAACCAGGCTTGGGAGAGGTCCAGAGAAGTCAATATACCTTCGGGAAGGGGTACAAGTGCACTTATAAAGTTCCCAATTCTGTAAAACTATTCTGTACTATATGGGACAACCGAAGGAGGAAAAGGGCAGGACAGACACAGAGAACATTCTCTTTTTCTCTCTCTGAGGAGGCACACTTCATTAGCCACGTTCAACTAATAGCCTGATATAGTTCTTTGCAGAAGCTTAAGAGGAACATAAGATTTTTAAGCACCAAGTCAGGGGATTTGCTTTTTGAAGTCTATGCCCTGCATATGTGTTCAGACATACATACTCAGCTTTTTCTCTGTTTAGACTGTAGGACTAATTAGAACATGATCTGCAAATGGTCCCTTCATCAGCAAGAAGAAAAATAATCAGCAGACAAGACTGTAAACAGAAATGTTGCTCTGGGATAAAGTGATCAGTGATCACCCTGATAGGCACAAACTGCTAATTGTGAGGTTGCTTTCGTAATCGACTTTTATAAAACCTTAACCAGACTAAAAGCCTTCTCCAGTTTCTTCTGCCAGCCAGTCACTTCTTTTTCCTCACATTCGCATTCTTCTCTCTGGCTTTCCCATTAACATCTAACATCTTTCCTCCTCAGAACTGAGCCGTTCACTTATCAAGCATGTGACTAAAATACCAGAGCAGATGACTCAGCAAAGGAGATGAATGATTAACTGCATCTCATGCCTTTGAAAAATCTGTCCGCTTTTCCCATAATTCTTGTCCACCATCATAAGCACTTTTTAACAAGATACAGACTGAAGTTTTACTGATATTTCTACAAATATTTTCTTTAGGGGTTGGCTGTCCAGTGGCTCTGAAATAAACCCAAGTGGTACATCTTCAGCAATACTGTGCTCTTAAATTACTCTTAGGCATCTGTAGGCTACTCTCATGTATTTTATATTGTTCCCTTCAGCCTCCAAAACAGTCTTTCAGTTGTGTTGTAGCAAAGTCTTGTTCTTCTGTACAGTACAGAAATGGGCTGATAAACTCTGCAAGGAATTCTAAATGCAGATAACAAACACACACACTGACCATTACCTCTGTTGATTACTATGGAACTTTAAGCCTTCGTGAGCAATGTGGATCATGCACAGGGTAGGCAAATAGGAATCTCTCACACATGGCAGTTTTAGATAATACAGTATTTTAATGCAAGATGCAGAAAGCAATTTTTATCTTAATGCATTGCTGTCAATGTTAATGACTTTAGTCTGTACTCATTCAGGTAAATACCATTATCAGATTAGCTGTCTACTTTTCATTACTCTTTTGCTGAAACCCATTTGAAACCACTAAGATTAAAGCCAATTATGCTTCTTTGTTTTTTCTCTTACCTTAGCAATACTTAACCATGTGTTTATAGTTAGATACATCTCCACTGTAAAGGAGTTCAATATTCCACACGCAAGATTATATTGCAATAATATGACAAAATGTCTTAATTTTGTTTGCTTAATTACTTCCCTAAGCTTCATAAAACTGTGTGTAATTACTTCTTTATAAACCTCTCACTTAAACAGGTAATTCATTTCAACTCTCTCTAAAATGCCTCAAATTTTGACAGTTGATATTCCCCCAGCACAATCTGGATGTCTGTACACATGATCTCTCTCTTCCTCACTTCTCTCCAGTCGATGTTGATAGGAAGCTGCTTCAATCTGACAGCCTTTCATTGCAACTTCTTCATCTAAAGCCAGAGTACAAAGCAGAACGCCCAGCAGGGCATGAAGGGAAAGGAGGAACTATACAAAGAATCCAGCATTACATGCACTTAAGGACAAATGCCTAATCTTTTATTAAGGCCACCTTTGGATTAATCAGGAGTTGGAAAACATCTGGATGATATGGGTGTGCAATGACCTCATTCTTTCTGCCATCCCGTCTCCAGATGATTTTCCAAAGGCAGGTAGTGTATTTCTTTCCAGATCCCATCACAAATTAATGCAACCTAGACTGCTACAGTTTCTCCAAACACAGCAAGTATCAGAACAGCTGTCTCCAAGGTATTGCTGGTATGAGAAAAGGAGACCTGCCTTTCCAAAATGGCATCGCTAGATACATAAGTATGAAGAAGCACAAGACTTACTGCATGACTTTGAGGCATTCAAAGGCAGACATACAAAATATAGAGCCCCCAATAATTAATCTTCATTAAAAAAGTCTGACTTCATTAACGTCTTTATCTAGGTTGACATCCTGCTCCCTTTGACATCAGTGGAAAAATTATTAATGTCTCCACTAGGAAGAGAGTAAGTACAGCCTGATGATCTTGTGTATCACTTTGGAGTATTGCATGAAAGCTAGCTTATCTCAAGCTCTATTATACTTTCGCATGCTAAATATTGCATGTGCAGAAAACGCTATTAGTTTTGGCAAAAGATCACACTTCACTAAGCAGCACTGTAGGTATCAAAGCTATTTAATGGCAATTAATATAACCACGACATTGCTAAGGAGAGGCACTTCCTCATTCTGAGCTGTATCCTGCCTTGTTTCCAGGGCTGTGGACTGTCAACTGGAAAACAGGACACTTGGGATCGGTGCTTTGTACAGCAAGCAGCCCCCTGGATGCTGGCAGGCTGATATTCCTCACAGGGCAGGCAGAATGCACAGCACCAGCAGAAATATTTAATGTAATGAGACAGCACGGGCCTGTGCCCAGGTAAGGAAACATGGTTCAGAATTCCACAACAGTAATGTCCATTTATCAGGGAGTAAAAAAAAAAAAAAAAAAAAAAAAGCCCATCTAACTTTAGTCTAAGGATAAACAGGGAGCGGAAGAATAAGTGTGTTTCCACAGCAGTATTAAAATTGTTAAAATAAAGGGCAAAATATTTCCTGTTCCTCTAGGATCAACCTCTCCAAGTTTTCCAAATGCCTCAGGAACTGTTTCATGTTTAGAATAGTTAATAGTGTTCTCTTAAAAAAAAACTTGTATAATGGAGATGCATTTCATTTCTCTTCTGACATTAATATATGTGACTGAAGTAAAACAGGGATTGCCTAGCAAAATATTCATTCCTAACACATCCTCTTTGTACCAAACTTTTTATCTATGCAGAACACCAATCTCCAATAAAATGCATCAAAAAAATCAACATGATCAGATTTTCAGGATGCCTTGCTTCACCGGACATCAATATCTTGAGGCATTCAAGGCCAGGCTGGTCTAGTGGTTGGTGACCCTGCATATAGTAGAGGGGTTGAAATTAGATGATCATTGTGGTCCTTTTCAACCCAGGCCATTCTATGATTCTATGATTCAGAAGCATTACAATTAGAGCCAAAAGAGTCTGAGTACTTTTGTGGAGTTGCCAAAACGGAGACAACAGCATCTTAAAAAACTCTAAATGTAGGTGAAGTTCTACTGGAATTTGTGTGAACATATTTCTGTGTGTTTTTGTCAATAAAAGAGTAGTTAGCCACCCTGTGCTTTGCTGTTGGTTGTAAGTTGTTGCATGTGTACATTAACAAGCTGCAGTAACAAGCTGTAGCAACTATACAGCTTGAGACCAAAGTAATTGTCTATACATTGTGTTTTCAGCAGCCTCACCACAAGAGATTTGGGATAGCCTGTGCTGATTCAAATAATAAAATTCATTCCTTTCATTGGTTCCCATACTGTTTTTTTGACAGGTTGCTGCTATTTATTTCTCAAGTGTAAAAACAGTTTCCTGCTTGATCAGAAATAACGTGAACTGTGCAAGCTAATGGCAACTGACCCCAAATCAGATACAATAGCTTGAATATTATTTTTAGTGGCAAAGTTGCCTTAAATAGACCTTGTTCCAGGCTCCGCTACCAACGCAAACACGTTCCTGCTCAGTATTCACTTGCATACAAAGCAAAACAAGAAGTCATGCGCTGTGTCCATGTTTACCTCTGTCTCAAATCAGTAAGTAGACGGGATCAGTCTAGAGGACAATCTTGGCTCAATTCTGAAGACTTGGGAGCCAGAGGACATGCTGCACACACCAGTGCACTGCAGAACTTCCATTCATACACAGTCATAGAAACATACAAGGAATCATTTAGATTGGAAAAGGTCTCCAAGATCAAGTCAACCATCAGCCAGACCTACCAAATCCCACGGCGAAAACATATTTAGTGTCACATTCACATTTCTTGAATACTTCTAGAGATAGGACTCCACCACTGCTCTTGGGAACCCATTCCAATGCTTGGCCGGCGTTCTGCTAAGCTCTTGCTAAACATATGAAATACTGCTCTTTCTCCTAATCCTAATGAAGCTAATGTTAAGCATATGAAAACATAAGGCCTAAACTATATGGGAAATACATTTAAACAACCTAGACTAAACAAATGTAAGCGTAAGTCCTATTTGTAGCTTTATTCATCCTGAAGCAGTACAACAACGCTCCTGTGAAGCAATAAGGAACACAGGACCTTCTGTAGTTTCTGACAGGAAACTACAACTACCTGAAGGGAGGATGTGGTGAGGTGGAGATAGGCCTCTTCTCCCATGTGATTAGTGATAGGATTAGAGGAAATGGTTTCAAGTTGTGCCAGGGGAGATTGAGTTTGGACGTTAGGAAATATTTCTTCACTGAGGGAGTGTTCAGGCACTGGAATGGGCTGCCCAGGAAGGGGGTGGAGTCACTGTCCCTGGAGGTGTTCAAGGACCGTTTAGATGCTGTAGTGAGGGACATGGTTTAGTGGAAGATAAAAGTGGTTCGTAGGTGGCTGGACTGGATGATCTTAGAGGTGTTTTCCAACCTTGATGATTCTTGCTGGGACTGCAGCTAGTACAGCACATAAGTTAGCAATTTCTGGATTCAGTAACAAGGATTAATTTGACTGCGGTAAATGCTTTTAACAGACTAGAAGTGGCATCTATTTCTATTATACTCAGTAAAAAAGAAAAAAAAAAATAACCCTAACTGAAAATTTAAAGAAATGCATGAGAAAGCACAAGTTATCATTTCCAAATGATTCAAAAAACCATACCAAGTATCGTATACAAGATTTATAAATATACAAATATTTTAGTTTTCCTTCTGGATTTTGAGCTTTTAAGATACATTATGTGACTCAAGCATACAGCCAGAATCTCATTAAGAAGAAAAATAATTAATTTCAAGACTCCAAGTACTGGGATTTGACTAACAACAGCAAAGCCTTTAATTAAATACAAAACCCCATTTGCATTGTTTCAAGTGGTCCAAATTACTATTTTCTATAAACTCTGACATTACTTACAGAAAGCATTATTTCTTGGTCTAAAGAAAATGAAATTTGTTGCACGCAGAACAGCTACCCAAATTACCTACATACCAGCCCTGGTTGGAAACCCATACTACCACTGAAAGGAGAGGTGTGGAGGTTGACATAAGCCAATGGGAACAAAATGCAAGCTATCTCCAAATATTTGCCTTGAGAAGCACAAGAGTGAGAGCTCTCGGTTATTAAGCTACAACAGAGAGGTATCGGGAACAAAGGCTTTACCAACTGGATTAGAGTACAAGCTGGACCCTGGCTTCACCCTTACCCCATCCCTCATCAGGAAGCTGCTGAGTGCTCAGCATCCACTCCCACTTCCATAAGTACCCATGGTAGAGGCTGCTATGTCCCTCTAGAGTGATTTGCTAAGCACAGTGAGTGAACAGATGGCTCTCAAAGTTGTCATGGGGATACCCAGCAGGACCTGCCCTCAACACGCATTGCTGCTCACAGAGAGAATGTTATTTCACTGAAGTTTGTCTCCATGTGCAAGCGAACTACCCACTTCCAGTTCAAAAATGGATCAGGTTATTTAGGTTATTATGGCGCAACTAGCTACTGCGCCGGCTTCCAATCCATGCTGAAATAAAAGTGTTGTATGATCCCTCCTCTTAAATAAGTTTTCTTAGAGTCATGAGTTTTGAGTTTGTGTTATTAACACCACTTCAGGTGCTAGTGACGCAGTATGTGTATGTCTTCGTGGCAAGGATAGGCACATTTCAAACATGTAGAAAGTAAGATGGGGTGGCTTTGCTCATTTGCTTTATAATCACTCTACACTTTCACAATGTTTACACGTGCAAACCCTACCCTGTCCTACATACCCACACTGGGCACCCTGGCAGAGATCTGCACCAGCACATCAGCTGAGATGCTCTGGCAACCTATATCTGTTTAATTGGCATTGTGTTTGGTTGTTTTTAATAGATGAGATATCAAATTCCCACCCTGACCAACAGCTGTTCTGGTGTTCCTATTGCCTTCTTAAAGACTGCACAGACAATTCTCTACGGAAAAACTCAGGAAGTACAGAAAATTCAGAAAGTCTAATAATTAGGAAAGTATTGTGAGTACAAAGAGTTGGATTTGTGTTCACTAGCACTGTCATTGATTTTAATTAGTGTCATTACTTTTCCTCTGTTTTCTGTGTATTGAAACAGTACACGTGCTCTTCCTGCAATGCACAGCCAAGGTCACTACCTCAGCTTTTCAAGAAGCACTGCTGCATCATTTCTTACAAAAAAAGCACCACAGCTGCATGTATGCATCTGCTTGATATGCTAATAAATTAAATATCATACAGGAGTCTGAAATGTTGAACTGGAACTATACAAACTACTCTGAGTGAAGATAAAGCTACAAATCAGATTGATGGATCAGTGTATATACCTGGAAAAACAACTGAAAAGCACATAGATGCTTTAATATCTATGGAGGTGGAGGCTTGTTAAAAATACAGACTTGCGAAGCAAGAAATGTAAAATGGATCCACACAGATAAAGCCACTGTGGTGCAACATCAATTCTCAGAAAGGTGCATTTTGTAAACTGCCCCTCTGGCTTGAGGTACCCCAAGTTCATAATGTGTGCCTGCCAAAGACTCTGCAATTTCTGTCTTTGTTTTTAGGCAGCACATTTATTTTGGACACAGAGAGGGAAAAATAGCCCATAAAGTTCCCACTGTTATGAAAAACAGAAACAATTGCTAGAGTTACAAGCTCCTCACGGACTGAGCCAGAAGATGAACAGCTCTTATTCTCCACTCAGTTAAGCACAGCTACCAAAACTTAGAAATCCAGCAACACCACAGTCAAGTCCATAAAACCCGATGCTTACAGAAACTGTTATTTGTCAAACTGAACCTAGCTGTAACTGAACAGCAGCTGTAACTGTCAACCCATTAGTTTTTGAGAAGCCTTTCTCCCCAGTATGTTTTCTTGCAGCTGCCTGGGTTACAGCCTTTGCAGAGGCAGAATATGGAGCACAATAAACATAGCAAGCATCACAGACTTCAAAGCAAGGCAGCACTTGATGAAAACAGTCAAATACAAATCTGCCTAATTATGCAGTTTGTTTTGAAGAGTAATGTCACTCCTCCTTCCATGGTTTCATTCCTCTCAGTCTAACTATGAAAACATGCAAGGTAATGAAATTAGTCTCCAACAGTGTCTGAGGGTTCTCCATGTGCTGATGTAGCTCCAGAGCCTGGCAAATGGCAGGCAATGCCAGTCTTTTCCTCAGAGGCAAAGCTGTCCTATTTTCTTCAAACTAAACTAAAGCACAAAATAAATGAATAAATAAATAAACAGAAATTGCTATGAATATCACATTCAGCAGATGTTCTCTATTCCACTTACCTCTACCGTATCATATTTAAAATTATTCAGTTTTCTTATCCATTAACTAAGTTCTCTTCTGTCTTCAGCGTCCTTCAGTACTTGATCAAACCAGATCTGAATTACGAGGTTGACTCCAACTATGACTTTTTGCAAAATAAGCTTAAGGTAAAAACAATGTAGTTGTCCCAAAACTGTGCACTGAGTGTCCAAGAAAGAACCCAGCTGAAGCATCTATGACTCCTCGAATACCTTTGTTCACCTGAGGCTCATACAGCCATGAATCTTAGGGGGAAAACTGGATCTCTGTTTTCTCTGTGTGGAAGAAAGCTGGGAGTCCAGCACAGCTGAGAGCTGTGTCACACAGCGCCTGTGCATCAGAGGCAGGAAAGCTGCAACTGACTTCCCCACTTCTTATTTCAGAGAAAACATTTTGAGCAAGTATGAGGAGTGGTTAGGAAGGGGCACGTCTCCCCTCAAAAATCCCTCTTCCACATGGCTGTACAAACTCAAAACTGATTATAACTGCGCAAGCTTTCCCTATTAGGAATAGCTGAAAGAATGCTGGAAGCAGCTGCTGCTATTCCTTGGAGCACAGCGAACTGCACTTGGTGTTTTCTGTCTGACCTTCTCATACAGCCAGTTTGCAGCTTTTTTAAACACCTTTTAAAACTTTCTGCTCAACCGAGCAAACCGGCTATATTTATAACACCACGCTGACAAGAGCGATGCAGAGGCTATTTTACACAATTTGCTAGGAAAAAAAAAAAACCCTTGATGAAGGCACTGCTTCATAAATAATGTCTGTCACGTTCACAGTCCGCATATACAACGCTGTCATCTACAGTGCGTGGGCTGGAAGCGTAGGCAATTCATGAAAAACAAACACTGAATCACCAATGACTTCAACCGCAGTTCCGCACTACCTGGCTTTTCACCAAATAAGCATGCAGAGTGACAGGACTGTTTCTCAGTCCATACAACCTGGGACTCCATCGGACTGCTCACTGAAGAGAAGCCACAGGTGATGGGGAGGAAGACCATGTGATGTTTTCCCCATCAATCTACCCACATGCTTTGTTTACTGCTACATCTGGGTGGGCTGAACAGCCATGATCTGCCCAAGTGAGGGAGCCAGCACCGAGAAGTATGTGCTGGACATATCTGGCAGCCACCAGTACTGCCTGCAACCACCACATGCGCGCATCACACATCTCTAATATCAAAGCCTTACCCAAAGCCCACAGAAGTCAAAGCACACACCTCAGCACTTTCAGTGCCTCTTAGTTTAGACATCCTCAAACCGCGTAGCTCCTCAGCTTCATTTCCAGTCTTTCTATTCTACCTGTGGCAGAGTGGTGCTAAGCACAGCCAGGGAGTCACCACGGAGCAAGGCACCATATAAGACTTCCAAAGAAAAGCTGTCCCACTGAATAATCTTCTCAAGCACTGTCACGGTTGTGCTTACATCTTAACACAAACCAAGGACACTGAAGCTAAATTTATCTCTCCTCTTCAAAATGCTGTAGCCAGAGATCAGCCTCCTGCTGGTCATCTCAAAATTATGCTGTACATTTGTGCCATTTGACATCTTTCTTCAAAACCAAATTTCTTCAGCCCTTATGTCCTGTGTTATTATTCTTTGAATTTCCCCTAGCAAAAAGAAAAATTGTTATTTGCATAACTAGAAATGGAGATATACTCATTCGGAAACTCACTCAAGCGAAGAAGGCAGGAACTGCCACTTTCATGCTCTGCAAATAAGCAATCTAAAAACCCCCAACATTTTCTGATGGTCTGCAGAAAGACAAAATAAAGTGGGAATGAAGAATCCAGTTAGGTCGCCCCCCTTGTATTTCTGACACTCCAGACAAGGTTATGTTCCTTTAACTCCGTTAAAATACCTATTGGTTAATATTAATTGCAACAATGCATTGACAGCAAGGGCTTCCTGCTCAGAAACAGAGGAGTCCAATGATATATGTTGAATTGTGCTGTAAATCAGGCTTCTTCAGATTATTCAGTCACTAATAATGTTCTTTCTTTCATGTTGTTTCCTTTTTGGCACACAGATTACACCATTTTTTACATCATCAATACATTTGTATTAGCTACCAGAGTACCTGGGCGATTTTTTTTTTTTTCCTTTTCAAAATACTCTTTTCAATAATATACAGCTTTCTATTAAAAAAAAATTAAAAAAACCATTGCTACTCAGGAAGAAATGTAATGTTATAAATACAGAATGTTCACAGTATATGGAGAGGATATATATAATATAACTGGTCACCAAAAATTGAAGAAAATAAAGTTATTTTGTTTACTTTGGATGAACTTCTTCATCAAATTAATTTCTTCTCAAAAATATTCGTCTTAAAACTGACCCGTGGTAAACTACCATTGAGAAATCAATCAACTGATTCTGATACTGTAAATTCAACATTCACAGATAGGCTGTAAGTAACTTTTAATGCGCTCCTTAATTATGCAAAATTCCAAGGAACCTACACCCCTCTGGGGTAAGCTTAGGAGAACTAAATTAGCAGGCAGCCGAGAATTCCTTGGCTGATCTCTTGTTACACAGTGACCAATGCTGGCCACTAACATCTCATGGGACCTTCAAAAATAGCTTCAGAAATATAATTGACCAATTTTTTATTTATTTTTTTTTTAAGTGGAAAATAAGGCTTCTGTCTTAAGAAAACAGTCACGAAGAATATGTTTTCTGTGGAAAAGCTGATGGCTTGGTGAAGAAGTTCAAAGAAGTTTGCAGCTAAAAAAGATGTTTTCACTCAAAAACCCGCTGGTGTTTCTCAAGGGAGCTGCAATTCCAGTGCTTTGCATGCTCTGCTACCTTTCCCGCCCTGAGCAGGGTTCTCATGACAGACCCCTTTCCTCAACTCATATGACAGCACTGTACTGCCAGAGATGAATGACCCTTACAGCTCATCACATAATACCTGGGATATCAATAACATGCAGTATAGCACCAGGAGACTCGGCAGTGCTATTTTAAATAAAAATGCTCTCTATCTTTGTATTTTCAAAGCAATCAAAAATTGCTATGCCAGTCTTTCTTGGATTCCTTTGAGCCCCACAAGTAAACTGGGCATTCACAGCCAAGCAGGTGAGATGCACTAAGCTCTGGTGACACAGTTCATTCAAAAAGAAAAGCAAGTACCAGAAGTACAACAACCTGACTTAGCTTTACGCTTGATGTGTTCCTAAGATTCTGTGAAAACATAGCAGTAACAAGGCGCATATGCAAACAAGGCACTTATAATTATATCCGAACCGTCTGGTCCGGCAGCCACAAAACAGCCCATGTGCTCCAGAGACTGTCTGCATGTATCCCACAGGCTCTAAAATGCAAAAAGCGAGACAAATCAATTAACATATTAACTCATTTGTTGCTTTTTTTTTTATCTCATGCTTTTAAGTGCCATTACAGGAACTGATGTCTCCAAAAGAGATAACATGAGTGCTCTGACAAGTCATATTAGAATCTAATAAAAACCCACATCGTGAGATAAATTAAGAGAGAACTTGAAGCAGCGTCTCTGTTTCTAGAAAAAGCAAGCATTGTGAGGAGCTGCAGGGACCCTGGTACTGATGGAGAGGGGGAAGAGAAGCACTCCTGACCTCAAAGTAGCTGAAGTGGGGTTTGGTCACACATGGTCACACCTATACCGCTGCCATCTCCGAGCAACACATGAGGAACACACTCCCTTTTATCTCTGTTTCAGACTTCTGAAGCTGGTCAAACATACTCTGAGTACGAAAAACTCACTGCACAACTCTGCTTTTATATAAGCTGTATAACGTCTTTTCCCTCGATAGAGGTCTAACAACCCACATGCTGTGAGCAGCAGCGGTTGGGCAGAGGGGCAGTTGCAGGCTGCTCGTGGTTGAATCACAAGGGAAACTCCCTTCTTTGGGCATGTTTACATCTCCCGTTGGCAAAAGCAGCACATACACAGGACTATGGATTCAAACCACGTTTTGGAAAATGACACACTAAGTCTTGAAAGAGCGCTTGGTGAGAAGAGCGCAAGGCAAGGGCCTCACCACAGGAAAGGTCTCCAGGGAGGCTGTCAGCAGCTGCCATGCACCAAACCACACCAACACGGACATAGCCCCAAAGTCTGCTTCTGAAATCAGCGCATCAGAAAGCTTATAGCGAAGGGCCAAGTCCTCAAGCTCTGAAAAGGCAGGTCTCCATCTACAGTCTCCAAATAAAAGACAAACAAGCTCGGAGGCAGACTGAAGGCCTATTTTCAGATGAATGAACAACACAAAACATTTCCAATATCTCTCCTTACCCACTCTCCTCATAAGCTTTTGGTGAGGACTGCCAAGCGCTCTCTGTTCCTATTTAAATTTTTTAATGGCAATCTAACAGACGTCTCCAACCCAATTATTTTAATCTGCCCATGTTGAGTGACCACAGCAGCTGTTCACTTCCTCTTATCAACCTTATTAATCCTGTAATTTAAATACACATTAGTCAGTTGAAGGATCCACACAAACCTCTTTCAGGTTTTACTTTTCATTATAGAGTGAGCAAAGTGCTTTAAAAAAAAATGAAGGAACTATCAGTTTGGGTTGAAGAGACAGGATGAGGCTCCTGCTAAAAAAGGCATGCAAACACAGGAAGTTAAAGAGCTTTCACTGCAATATCCTTGTAAAATCAACAACTGCATGAAAAATTAGATTTGTTGCTGGGTCCCACATTATTGCAATACAAAGAGCTCCTCATCCTACATACACAGAGCAGCACAGCATATTGCTTTGGCACTTTTATCACACTACACTAATATCCAAATATCAGCATTTCAGCCTACTGTCAGATTTCCGTTATGATACAGGCAAAATTCATCTTGAGGTTTACAAAAGCTAAACCGTTCTTATCTGAATTATGCCCACTAGTAAACCAAAGGAGAATATTTTACACACCTCATTAATAATAATAAGTTTTATTCAAGGGAAACTCAAGCCATAAGCCTGCATTTTAAAATACAAAGATTATAGAGCTTTCTACACTTCAATATCACTGCAAGGAGCTCCTAACGGGCTGCAAATGAATTTTAGTTGATTGCTTTAGATGTACTCTTTGTTTCCTGAATACCCAGGGATCAGCTATCAGAGATGGGGGATGCAATAGGATAATTTCCATCAACTGAAGTTGTGGCTATTTGTTCAGAACCAAAGGAGAGCAGAAAAAAACCACAATATAAATAAAGCCTTTAAAGACTTTACTCAGATCTGAAGAATTCAACAGCTGCATCCCATTCAAGAAATGGAACAGAATAAATATCCTCAGCTATGAGAGCTACTTTTATGGGGCCAGGCTGAAAATTCAGTACATTTCTAAAAGAAGACATTGATTTTAAATGCATATATAATCCTATCACTTTTAACAATACTTTTACAAGTCAGCTTTATGACACTTGGTACTTTCCTTAAGAGTTTTATCTCCAGAAGATAAGTTAGTGCAGGTGAATCTCAGTATTCAAGAAACACGTGAAGCTCCAGCCTTCATAAGCATGCAAGCATACAAGCATATTTTGCACACTTTTGCCTTATTAATGCTTTCCAATACAGCTCTGGATCATGTGGAACCTTGCAGGAGTGATACAGTGAGTAAGATGCATGACCCTGGCTTAAGAAATTATAGTCCCTATATATAAGATATGCATTGATAAAGAGGGATACCAACACCCAATAATGCTCGTAGATGGATACTGAGAAAATAAAGAAGCATACATTAAATGTAAATTTGTTTATTATTCCACAGAAGGTTATTTTCATTAAACTTCTCCATTCAAATCTTGCACTGAATAAATATCAAACAGAAACTCCTAAGGCTTTTCCTCATGACTTCTCCCACAGTACAAAAGTAATGAACGTTAAAAACTCTGTTAAGACTTTTATTACTATTACCCATACACAGTCCATTATATAATGGATTAGTTTATCCTTGAAGAATCCCATAGACTTTGTGATGTTTTCCCCTTTTCACTCGATGGAGTAACTACAGTCACCAGTCACCTAAGCGTTTCAGATGCTGACAGCTTAGCTCAGAGGGAGATCACACCCACTGTGGGACTCCTGTCAAAGTACAGGCATCTATATCTAACCTAGGCACTATAATTACTACATCCAACCAGTGGTGAGGAACAGCAGCTTGTAGGGAATCAATCCCATCTGTTTGGTTTACGGAGATAAGAACGAAACTCCAGAAATGCCTTTCTACACCCTACTCACTCACAATCTGTGGTCAGCACAGAGGTTTACATCTACAGTGTGTCTCAATTGTAGATGCAGAGTGACACAAGACAAATTCCACCTTAAAATGCCTCTTGCCTCGGTTGTCAAGTGCTGATGCTTTCCTCTGAGCTCTAACCTTTTCCAGCCAGGCAGCAGGAAGGTGGTGAACACACTTATCAGCAGCCATCTCCACAGCTGCCTGATGAAACAACAGGTTTTTTGGCATGCTCGTCAGCACATTTCCCAAGGCAGAGTGTTTGCTCAGCTGCAGTCCCTTCTCTGATCCCTAAACCAAGTGGCTCCAGCCTGGTCAGGCCATCAGCATCTCCACTGCACCAAGCCCTTCTTGCAGAGCCCAGCCTGCCTCTCAAATGAAGCAGCAGAAAGTGGCTCAAGGTCATTCTTCATTTTAGGAACTTCATACCCAGCAGTAAAAATGTCAGCTGTGGGTGAACCTGCCTTTGCTCAGTTCATTGCCTGCTCTAATTCCCTTCAGTCCAATTGCCATTTATAGCAGCGGAGCTGGGTGGAGCTGCTGAGTCCATCCCTGGGAAGAAGGAGATCACAGACCATATCCTTCAACTGCTGCAACAATATTTTCCCCTGGGAACTGGGCACACATTGCGCTGTTACAAAATAAACTGCAGTTGGTCTCAATTTTTAATTATACTACTACTGTTTTTCATCGAATTTGGTGCCAAACTCTACAGGAAGAGTTTCCAGCACTGCAAAAATTTACCTTGAAAACTGTCCCAGTGAGTACTGTTAGGATGTGAACTGTCAGAAAAAAATGATGAATGGCAGATTTGCAGTAACTTCACTGAAAGTAAGATCATGCTCTTTTTTTTCAGCAGTGCAGAGCACAAAATGCTGAATGCCGCAATTAAATAGTCATCAAAGTTAATGTGTTAAACTTCCACTTGTGATATATTATGTTGTTATATAGCTAATAATGAGGAATAGAAACTCATAAAAGCTAGTAATAGATTAAAGCTTTCCTGGCTTTTACCATCCTCTCACAAAAAAAAAAAAATTCACAGCCAAAAACATGAAAAGAACCAGAGATCTTTTTAACTCCCTTAGGGACTTTGTTATTGCCAGCCCATTCTATACAGAAGGTATTCAGGTTACAGCAGGCTATACTGAGAAGCATGAAATGCAGAAATGCAAAGAACATCCATAGGTTGTAATGATACAGGTAACACCATCTTCCTCCCACGCCTTTTCCAAAATTCTAAAGCTGTCTTCTATACGAAAGCAGAACAGAAGACAATAGTACAAATACCATCCACAGTTCACATTTGAAAGAGTATGCTATTTAAAAACAAATAAACTCCCAAATTACTCCTTCCAAAAGCAAGCTACATTTTTTTTTTTCTGCTAGTTAATAATTACAGAAGAATTTTCTCAAGTTTATTGATGGTGGGAAAAGAAGTACAGTTAAAGCATTATTTTCTTGTAGAGAACTGAAATAATACTTTTTCCAGATTTCCACAGAGATGTTCAGTGGAAAAATGCCCAGTATCCTAAAACACTTCTCTCTGGAAATGAATTTCACTCTTTCCTTCCCTTATGGTCTTTTATGTACAAGCAGAAAAGCACACAATAGAACAATATGCAGTCTTTAAAAGCACATTAAAACAGGAATTTGTATGTCTCCAGTGTCTTTCAGGAGAAAGTGTTGTATACAGTACTCCAAACTAATAAAGAGCTGCTACCAGCCTAGAAAGTCTTTTTTTTTTTTTAATATTGCTTTTTAGCGTTGCTCCAAATGAAGATCAACAAGTTCTGCTTGGATTACCTGTTTCATACAAATAGTTGCATAATGAAAAGAAAACTCCTGTACACAAGGTCTAAGCTCTAAGTCAAAGTACTCAGATGCCAACTACTGATAAATTAGAGTGTATCTTTGTGTCTCAAGTTCAAATCTTCTGATAAGTAGAAAATAACTCAAGGATCCATACATCATGCGTCCCATTAAAGACATCTTTACAAAAGATACCAACTTGTTTTTTCACTGTACCGTGGTCAAGAGGGTAAGGAGTATTTCAGACTGTTCAAGATAAATAGTTCTTAAAACTTTATGTTACCCAGACAAAAACTTTCTGAGAAGTCCAGGAGAGAGAGGGCAAGAGGGGGCAGAAAGAAGAGGAAAGGAGAAGGAATAGGCACTGGCCCAGCTCATTTATCTTACCAGAGAAAAGAAGTAGGACACGTTCCAGATTAACTAATCACTTCAACCACATCATCTCACACTACTGATTTAACTTTACATCGCTTCTTGCGACCTGACCAAACACTTAATAAACGCTGCTGCACTCAGCAATGGAGGGAGCATCCCACCGTGCTGCCCCTTTAACAGACTGGCAACACAAAGACACAAACAGCTCTGACTGAGAGTGGAGATCCGACAAAGGTTGTATTTCCAGCCAAAGCCCTAGTGCAGAGGAATGCGTTTTCCCTTAAAGGAACAGCGGATTCCCATGCACTGCTCCACTCAGACAGCTAGCAGCATCCAGCTGTCATGACTGGGGCTGGCTGGGTCTCGCAGAAGTGCTCACTGCAACACGGGTACTGAGGGACGTGTTAAATAGAGGTGAGACTTCTGGTCTTAGCATAAAAGAAGTCCCTACAGCCATTTTGACTGCTTGAGTTTGTTAAAATACAGGCTCTGCATACTGGCAGGCTCGCCTGCCTTCACGACCTTAAGAGTTAATTTAGCTCTATGACAATATTTCATGTTCACTGGGGAACGTGCAGCGCAGGAACTGTGGGAATAAATAAATGACTCAATCTGGTTTGCCTCTGAACAAGCCTCACATTTTTCATTTCCCTCATTGATGCTCTCCATAATCAGGTCTAGGAATGCACCGAGGGGAAAGGAAGTGAAAGTAAGTGGAAGAAAAGGAGGTTATCGGAAGTAGTCAGTGTGGATTAATGTAGGGGAAATCACGCTTGACCAATCTAGTAGCCTTCTGTGAAGTCATAACTGTAGATGGGGACAGAGCAGTGGATGTTGTGTACCTTGACATCAGCAAGGCTTTTGACACTTTCTCCCATAACATCCTCATAGGTAAGCTTGGGAGAGTGGACAGTGAGGTGGATAGAGAACTGGTCGACTGGCAGAGTTCAGAGGGTTGTGAACAGTGAGAGTTCTGCTTGAAGGCCTGTAACTGGTGGTGTTCCCCGGGGTAGGCA
The DNA here is from genome assembly GCF_951394365.1 of Tetrao urogallus. Lineage (NCBI taxonomy): Eukaryota > Metazoa > Chordata > Aves > Galliformes > Phasianidae > Tetrao > Tetrao urogallus. Next base: position 71,183,484 of record NC_136813.1, read on the forward strand.
TTGAGGCCGTACTTGTTCAACATCTTCATCAATGACCTAGATGAGGGATAGATGAACCCTCAGCAAGTTTGCTGATGACATGAAGCCAGGAGGAGTGACCGATATACTAGAAGGTGTGCTGCGATTCAGCAACAAGCTGGACAAGCTGTGGAGTTGAGCAGAGAGGAACCTAATAAGGTTCAACAAGGACAAGTGCTGTCCTACACCTGGGGAGAAATAACCACACACGTCAGTATAAGTTAGGGGCTGATCTGCTGGAAAGGAACTCTGTGGAGAAGGACCTGGGTGCTGGTGGACAATAGGGTGACCATGAGTCAGCAGTGTGCCCCTACGCCCAAGAAGGTCAATGGTATCCTGGGGTACATTAGAGAACAGCCAGCAGGGAAAGGGAGGTGATCCTCCGCCTCTGCTCTGACCTGGTGAGGCCACATCTGCAGCACTGCGTCCAGTTCTGGGCTCCTCAGTTCAGGAAAGAACTTCTGGAGAGAGCCCAACAGAGGGCTACAGAGATGACTGGGGGCCTGGAGCATTTCCTATATGAGGAAAGACTGAGAAACCTGAGACTGTTCAGCCTGGAAACGAGAAGACCAAGATGGGATCTTATCAATGCTTACAAATATCTAAAGGGCAGGACTCAAGTGGATGGGACCAGGTTCTTTTCAGCAGTGCCCAGTGACAGAACAAGGAGCAACAGGCACAAACTGGAACACAGAAAGTTCCATACATACATGAAGAAAAATGTATTTACTGTGAGAGTAACAGAGCACTGAACAGACTGCCGAATATGTTGCAGAGACTCATTTTTTGGAGATACTCACCCCCCCCCCCCCCCCCCCCCCAGAGACTTTCCTGTGCAACCTACTGTAGAGAACCTGCCTTAGCAGAGGGTGAGACTAGATGATCTCCAGAGGTGCCTTCCAACCCCTATCATCCTGTGATTCTGTAAAAAGCTGGGTGGGAACAATGTCCACCTCAGCTGCCATCACTTTCAGGTTTCTAACTATGCTCACAAACATCATGTATTGTCGTATTTTTCTCTAGTGCTTTTGTCTGGTCCTACAGCATTTTGGTAACTGCTTCCCCTTCTATCCCAAAAAACTCGCATGAACAGCAAACAACCATACAAAGGAAAATGAGAGACTAAACACCTATGAGAATCAGAAACAAAAACAACAATTAAACAGAGAGAAGAAGTAGAAAAGGACATTCACTCGTCTTCTGTTTAACACCCCTTCTGCACCACAGCATGCACAGTCTGACTACAAAGGTAACTGTGCACCTACATGCTGCCGATCCCTTTCCAACCAGGCACCAGATTGCTTGTGACTGCTCTAGCAAATGGCTGCCCAGGCTGAAACCCCCAGGCACGACTGTCCTAGCAGTTATCAGTCGCAGACAACCTCTCTGCTGTATAATGCAGCCGTAGAGCAGCCAAACAGACTTGCTCGAGAACAGCATAGATTGCTTTTGCAACTCCCTCAAATAGAAAAAAAACATATTCTCTGCCCTTACTAACACAAGCAGCACAAAAAGTTTTCAATAGCCTCTGATTTGCGTACCTACAGCTGCTTGGGCTTGCATTATACTGGCATAAATTAACAAAATTGTGCATGAAATAATTACTGAAACAGTAAAATTATCACCAGATGCTTGAAAGGTCAGCTTGCAATATGCTGATGTTGAAAACATTATTAATCAGAATGTTACTAAAGGTTTATATTTAAACACCTTGTTTTGTTATTTAGGACCCACAATTTGAATTTTTTGAAATTTTTGAATTGAAAAAATAACACAAAGTGCTTGTTTCTTGTTTCCTACTGACCTTACCACCAAATTTGGACTCACTCCTATTTGCTCATTACAGATTGAATTCAATAGGGCTGTTAAATCACTCAGTATTTGTTCCCATTTAAACACAGCCAGGATCTGGTCCTTCACTCTCAGTTGCACTGCAGACCCTTCCTTCTATATAACTACGTACCTTCTGTACAAAAGACAGACTCCAGAAAGCAGACATCTACCTGGCCAATAACATTTTATTATAACCTAAATCCAAGAACAGATAATTTATTGGTTTTCTGGACAGCCACCACAGATATTCAAACTCCACAAGCCAAAAAACATTCATCTAAGCTATTGTGTGGATTTATACTGTGTTGGACCTAGATCTGCTCTCTAAATCCTGGACACTCTGTCCCAGTAAAACAACCCAGCAGCAACCATGTGACACACAAATACAGTGAGGCTCTGAAGAAGCTACATCTTCCCCCTCTGCAATTTTTCCCAGTGGAAATGTCAAAGTAAAATTTTGAAACAAGTATCTGTGTGTTTGCAATGCAGCAGCAGTTTAAACAAAAAATCTCCTTTGTTTAGAACACTGCATTATCAAAATAGCATTAAGAGAATGAGACTACATACTTGTTATAGGTTGAAAAGTAGGAAAGGCTATAATAAGGATGGAGATCTTGTAACTTCCCCCTGTTCACACCCAACCTGCATTATGCTATGACTCGTTGTGAGCTTGGGGACAACCCACAAAGTTCCCAGTGCACAGTGTTTATGCATTAGCAAACTAAACTAACTAAATGAAATAATAACAAAAAGAAACCTACTGAAAGACAGTGTAAGAAGTTATTACCTGTTATAACCTGCCACATCTTTAGCAGATTTCCATAGAAAGGTGGCAACCATACCTGAGCATAAAGAGCGATGTAGGGTGAAGATCTACAGTCTCCTTTCTACAAGATGGGTACCAAGAGGCTAGCAGCTAACCTCACCTTGCCAGCACCCCTCTAATAATGAACATCCCTGCTGTTCTCATACGTGTGGCTCTGTTCGTGTACGCAAATGAAGGATGATTGTATTTTACAAATAATTTCCCATGTGTGACCACTGGGGCTGTTCCTTTACTATGAGGGATGCAGCCCAGCCCTGGCCTCATCAAGGATCACTGCTGCAGGGTCTGCCCAAGGCTCCCATCCTGCCTAAGCCTGGCAGCTGAGGAGTCATCTCGGTGACTAAATCTGCTAGCTTATGAATGTGATAGACATTTTGATTAATGTATTTATAAAACATCCTGTCACTTGAAAAGCAATGTGTGTTCAGCTACCTTTGCCCAACTGATCTGCTGGAATTTCAGCAGCCCTGAGATGCTCCTGAGGTTATGGCTGCTAGTGAGCACAGGTTCTCCAGTCGCAGGGCACTCTTGCTCAGACTCTCTTGCTCAGAGATTTAATTTCACTTCAGGATGGAGAAAACCACATGCCCAGAATGTTAATCCAGCACATGAGGATGCTCCCTGACATGGTTTAATTTCTCTGTGCAGGAAAAGATGGCACACCCACAGTCATGACATTTATAAATCTCAAAGAATGTGACTCATGCCTTGCAATATGCCATAAACAAGAAGGACATGAAGCTGTACTGTCAGGACTAAAGCAAGGAGAAAGAAAAATATCTTTTTTGCTTTCCTTTTGCTTCCAGGGTTGTGTTAGACCTGTGTTACTTCTTGACCTTGGGAGTCCAAATAAAGAATAAGATTTTCTTGTGTATGACTGATCATGTCAATTCTTCACACTCATACAAAAATGTATTACATTTTGTGCTTTATTTTTGCTGCCCAAGCTATGCAAAATATTTCTAGAAGAGCAACATTGCGTTAACAAAGAAAGCTGAAGTTAATCAAAATTACTTAAAAATGTGGTAAGTACTTCCTTCACCTGCTTTCCAACCCACACCACACCAAGTCCAGGGGACTTGATATCTAAGCAGTTGCATGCAAGATTATGTGTGCTGTCTGATGACAGCCAAAGTAGTAAATCTCTGAAAATACACAGGATATCTTTTCTATAGCCACTCTTGTATACTCAGCTTTCAACAAATTCCACTGGCAGTCCTTAGCTCGGCAAGAGCTCCTTGTCAAACATATTAAATCAGATTTTTCAGTTCAGCATACATATGTACTTTTTTTTTTTTTTTTTTTTTTCAAATCTCACAAAATCTTTGAGTGGAATTACATTGTTATCACTTTTTTTTTTTTTTTTTTTTTTTTTTCTCCTGTAATTCATCCATTCCACCACAGCTCACACAGGTTGGTTTTAACATTTTAAGTGGTGTGTGTGAACGAAAGTACTCAGACTGGACCTCCATATGGTCCTAGCGTATCTGTGGAAATATTAACAAATAGAAGCTATATGACCCTAAAGATTTGTTCCTGAAAGCACAGTGTTCATGCATCAGGACATAGGACAGCAAGGTTCTTTCACATGATGGAAAGACATCCATTTTGGAGGTCATGCTGAAAAGCATACCAGTTGCCTGTAATGAAAGGAAGGATATCTTTGAAGTAGCTTGTGGATATGGGAAAGGAGATCCTGAACACAGACGAAGCAGCAGGAATACCCTACATGGCTTCCCTATATCCTGGTCCCCTGCTCTATACTGCACACCTGGCTGAAGGGCACACTGTCTCCCTTCTAGCACCCAGACCTTCTTTGCCAGTGAAATCAAGACAGAGTGGATGACAAGATAGAAGGGGTTAGCACACATCCATATCACATCAGGACAGCAGAAATATCACATCTGTCTGGTAAAACACATAGCAAAATACTTCAGAAGTAAAAAGTTTTGAATCTGTATTCAAAACCCATAAAATTTTGTTCTCTTGTTTCTGAATATTATCAAATTTTACAGTTATCTTAAGCATTTTTTTTCATGGACTGACATAGTGCTATTAGCATCAGACATGGTCTAAACTGTCTTATTGTAAGGCAAAGTACCATATTTTTGAACTCATAACCGTGATGACAAGAATGATGGAAGATCTCAGGGCCTTATTTTTAAAAGCATGAAACCATGAAGCACAGGGAAATTAAAAGCCTTTCTGAATGTCACTCAGTGAGCAGGAATTCACCTGCTCATTCCTCTTTTTACTGAGGCGAGAGAAGAGGTTCCCCTTGCAGAGATCTGGGTGCTCCCTCTTTGGATAAAGAGGCGGCAGTTCTGCTGTTGTTGAAAACTCTGTGCAAATAGATATTAGTCCCACTCCTCCAACACTGAATTTGGAATCTGAGAAATCTTGTCACTGAAAACCAACTGGATCTTAATGCATGAGAACAGGATAGGTTCTTGCTGTGGAAATATCAGCTCCTCCCAGATCTTAATTCTCCTCATGGCAACACACTGAAAGCATGACCTCTTTAACTCCAACAGGCACGTTTTTAGAAAATTCACCCCAGATAATACTTTAAGCAAGACAAATAAACCACACCATTGTAATCATAACTGATATGTGAATTATAAATTTGGCATAGGCTTCTGTACTCTGTGAACAAAGATTTCCATAAATTAGATAAAACTGCCAGGAAAAGCAGAAAAGAAAATGATAACTCTGGTGAGGGAGTGGTCTTCAAGGAATTTCTTAAGTAAATATTTTTATCAATTTTTTTTTTCCTTGAAAATCTCCTATGAGCATTTAAAAAAAAAAAACCAACAAAACCACACAAAACATGCAGCAAAAATTCAACACATCAAGGAAGGATCATGCACAGCTCTCAAATGTTTTTGCAGATTCTCCAGTTGCTAAAACCAACTGTTGTTTTTTTAAGGCTATGACTGCTCCCACATTCCTCTCAGATTCTACTTAAGCTGTGTTGTTGGCAAGTCTTGCTGCATTACTTTTAAATAACATTTAGCCCTTTCACTCTTTGTAGTTATGAACAGGATTTCAAAGTTAAAGAGAACTGCTCACAGAGGTTGCAGAAACAATGGAGGGTAATAAAAAGAGTCCAAGGAAAGTCTCAAGATAAATTCCAAAATCCCAAGGAATTTTATCACTGATTTGCTGTTGCCACCACTTACCAATGACTGGTCAGACTTTCCAAATAGACAGCAGAAGGCTTGTGCTTGACATCTACAGATACTTTGAGTTCCAGATGCTAATAGGTGAGCACTGTTCTTTTCTGCTATAAAGCTAACACAAAGAAGTACTTTCTTCAGATACTGTAATTATAGAAAGACGAAGGGCAGACTACTTATTGACTGCTTGCCTCCAAGGAGCATTATTTGCTATGCCAGTGAGTAATTACAGTCATGTTGCAACTTTAATAGTAATTTCAGTGCTCAGTTTTGCTAAACTTGACAGTGAATATTCTTTTCACTTTTCAATGGAGCATCAACAGAATCATACATATGCAGGACTACAAAGTGAAAATTAGAAATGACAGAATGAATGCTCGCTCAGCTGTATACTGAATATACCCATGCTGTTTAACTTGTATTGCTCAGGACTCCTAAGGAATTCCTGATCTATGACACAGTGCTATGGCCTGTGGAAGGACCTGTGGTACTGAAAGGCAGCCAGTGGGGATCCCTTCAACAGGAGAAAAACCCCAGGGCAGGGGAATTCAACAGCGATGTGCAGAGGAGAGTTAGGAAAGGGTCACTCATCTCAGTCTCAGAGCAGGCACGTGAGATTTGACAGCTCTGTGCAATTACCACTTTCAGAAGATTATTCTGCTTTCATGGATAGTGAAGGAAAAGATTAGCATTATATATGGACATTTACCCTCCTTAGACCTGAGATACTATTTGATGTGCCATGGAATGATAGGCTGGATGGAGTTGGCAGCCTCTCTTGGCCAAAGGGCTGCACTGCTTTTCCAAACTCTTCCAATCTTACTACTTAATCTTCACATAGGAATGAAGCAGAGATAGCAACACTGTTTTGACTGCTAGTCCTTCATGTAGAAATAAGCTCCTAATGAGTTCAGGCAAAAGGCAAATCTGCCACTCAGCAAAACATTGAAGTATGTGCTTAATTTAAGATGTATTGCTATCCATTGTGTGCAAGTATTTTGTTGAATCATAGATGTAGACTGGGTTTTGCACAGCCAAGCCTCAGCTATTCAGCAATCCATTCCGCCCACTCCAGGATCCTGGAGGGGAATGCTTTGACCTAAAGAGGTGCTGTCTCCTTATACTGACTACACAGAGGTATCAGACAATTGCTTTATATGTTTAACTTCTAGAAGAGAAAGCTCATGCTCAAAAAATCCTACCCATAATGTCTTACCAGCAACTGAGCAAGACAAATCTGCCACCACTATGTTCATTAAAAAAACCTCAAAGATTGTCAGCAACGTCCAGGCCAAGTGTTATATTACTTCAGAGTAATTTTACTTCATTCCACCAATGTAAACAAAATACATATATATGCCAATTTTTTTTTTTCTAGCTACCCCTCCCCCCTTCTATCTAACACATCCTGGTTTCATCAACTTCAATTGAGGTAAAATGTTTCAATCTTTTTGACATCCTCTATGCCTTTAACATACCCAGTAGCAGGAAAAAAAAAACCTGATTTATTCCTGAGTTGCATCAGTTTCAGCCAGCTTCCAGTGATGTAATACCAGAGCATGACAAAGTCTATCTGGCCCACTGCACCTTTGGATAGAGAAGATTCATTCCACAGGGGGTTCAACAGACAAACCTCAAACAACTGTAACGAATACTTTCAAGTACTATTCCTCTTTTATCAATCTAGAAAGTTGCTTTGAAGATGGACATTCATGCAGCAGATTAAATACTGGTTTTGTTATAATGCATTATAAAGAAATGTGCATAAAGATAGCAGGTGCTCATGCAATTGTATTCAAGCAACTCCAGAGTCATAAAAACCCAAGATATTCTTTAAATGAAAGGAAGAAAAACAGAAAACAAAAACCTTGCCCAGTTTTAGGATGAACTTTTTGCCCATCCTTTACCAGAAAGTTCAGAAGTGTTTGATATTTGGAAAAGAATATCTGTGTAAAAGAAAATTTGATCATTACTTGAAGAGAATCACAGATTTTGGAAACTATTATATCTTTTTCCTGCTGTAGCTTTTTAGTTACTACGAAAATATTTCCCATTCCTCTAAGACCAGATGGCTTTAAGTTTTAACCTTGCAAACTGCAGCACAGCAGTTGGAACAGAACTGGAAAGAGAGGGTTTTATACTCAAGAAACTGAAATGTTTTGTTTCAGCTCATGTTGGGTCCACAGCAAAACTTCAAGATGTGTTAGAGCAGGAGATTTTGGGCTGGGGAAAAGGAGAGTAAAAAATATTTGCCAGAATGTCACAGTTGAAAACTACTTTAGTTTCACTTACCAAATTCAGGACTATTCAAACTTTGTGATTTTGCGTCAGTGTTTCCATAGAGGTAACCTTAGACAAGGGCTTCTAGACTCCTGACTTACCTAAAAGATATCTCAACAGACCCTGTGGTTTTATGATCCATATTTGTGATTTGCTGTAAATGAATCAAGACGTTGTGTTTTGGCCATACTGATGAGTGTGCTTTTATTAAATGATTTTACCTGAATTTTTCTGTCTTCTTGTACAGTTGTATGATGTTCTGTATGCAAAGGACATGGGAAACCTCTAGAAAAATGATGCTATCACAGGAATTAGGACTGACTCACAATCTAACAGCACATTGAATGCAATACTGGGCTTTGCCATCTCTTCTTAGACAAGAAAATATGCCTATGTTAACATATCCATGTACTACCATTTTCTCCTTTTCTCCCCTTTGGAAGTACTAACACCTTTGAAAAGGCATCAGAGCATGGCAACACCCCAGGTATCACATTTCAGTTTTCTTCAGCATTTCTCCTTACACCCAATCCTCAAACTTCCATCACTGAGAGACCAACATAGATAGATAATCACTGCCCATGACTATACAAGGAGAGCTGTATTACTCCTGCAATAGTGATTACATTTGTTATCCAAAAGCCAAGCATTGACAAGTGCTGCAACACAGCATCTGAAAAAGGAAACACTCCAAGTACCACCATGGGGACAGAAAGCAAAACAAACTCTTCTTTGCATGCCCCATATCTGGAAGAGGTACAAGGGAAGACAATTCATGAGAATACTCTGCATGGGCAGAAATGCACTGTACTGTAGTGGAGAGATACTGTGCCCATAAATGTCCCACACTGGTAAGTATTATGCATATTCCCTCCTTTATGCTTCTATTATCCTTCCACTTGGGGAAGAAGGAAATAGAAAAGAAGAAGAATATGCTCTGCATTTTGGAGAATACAGTATTGTTCCTTTGCAGTTTGAAAAGATTCAGACTATCAAATGGCAGAAAAGACAAACTTTGGCCCAAGGGCTTTTATTGCATGATCTGGACAGTATAACACCAGCCATTCCTGAGTGCCTCTAGCTGCCAGCACAGTATCTATTTAAATACAGGTAAGAACATAGCATAGTGGATGGCTTTCTCTTCCTCTTCAGTTCCCATCTCATGGTTATGATTAGACAGAAGCTGCCAAGAACCAACCACTGTTATTAGCAACGCAACATCCACAAATGGAGAGCTTATTATCACCCCAGCACACTCCCTTGGTGGCACTCCAGCCCAGCTGATGTAAATTCCCAGGCTATTTCCAGCTCTACCACTAGCGCAGCACCTACCAAGATTGCCGATGCCAGCTCAAACTACCCAACCGCAGGTGGGTCAACAACAAAACCTACTCAAGAAGCCTCAGCATCCTGTAATCCCAACCCACCATTGCAGCCCCAATGGCTGGGGAGTCCCCATAGGCACATGTGCCCCCTGTTAGGTGCTCCTCTGGAGCCAGGGCAGCCAGACAACAAAACAAAGGAAAACAGTAAGAAAGCTTTGGTTCTTCCCCCAGCTTAAGTCATTACAGACAGTATGAGTCAATTTAATCAGTGCGTCTCTTCATGCAGTCACACCGTTCATGGGACAGAGTTGATGTGCATACATCTAGCTTCTGCCAGATTGGACCAGAAAGTGAGATGTTTAAACATCTTTGTAATTAAAAAAGGAAGATGACTATCAGATCAGATCTGTTACTGAAGATCTATCAAATCGATACAGTGTTGAATCTGTCCTGTTAAAACTTCACAAGGCTAGAATTTCAGAAGAAGAAATCTATTTAATCAACTGTGCAATGCTGCCCAAAGGGAAGCCTCAACTTTGCATGACCTCGTTTCCTGCAGGAAAATATAAACATACTAGCATCATGGTCTTTGCAACAGATAGCATTAATAATATGGCCTTTATGTTTAAAAGAAACCAAACATGCAATATCCTATGTGCTTACTACATGTTTCAGAAGGCAGCAAGATTATAACACCTTCTTGTATGAGCACACAAAGCTTCTAGAATTTTGCTATTTTTGTCCCATTTAAGGCTCATTAATTCTTTTTCTTCAGAAAAAGAAGCAAATCTCATTCTTTCTGTATCTTAGAACTCATTTCTTATCTCTGCTGGAAAAGAGAGAAAACACCCTGCATGAGAACTCGTTTTAAGGCTGGTTTTAATTTCATGCTTTTCCTTTACTTTCTGAGTTAAACAGAACAGAAAAAAATAGAAAAGGAAAAAAAAAAAAAAAGCAGAAGTATTTTAGGCATTTTCACTTGCTTTCAGAAATCAATCTCCTGTAGTCAGCAGTGCATGCCTCCATTAACCCCACTTGTTAGTGAGCACTTCAACTGGAAAAACATTAGTGTGTAACTAGTAGAAAATAAAAACAATTGGGGGAAAAAAAGAAACCAAACAACTATGTGATTTGCTATACTTAAGAGTTTAGAAGATGAGCTTGAGGTGTTACACCTCATCGCCTCATACTGAAAGCAGCACAGTGGTTGAGCAGAATAAGGTGCTACCCTGGAAAGCTGTTACTCTGGGGTTTTGAATGTATGGTATCTCACCATTTAGAACTTCAATTTATGAAAAAAAAAAAAAGAAGTATTTAGAATAGGGCCATATGTAGTACAATGATTTTGACTCACAAGTGAATCTCAACAGTGAGAACAAGCCACAGAGCTTTTAGTAAAGACAACATGCAGAATGAAATCTCCATGGACTGTCTCTAATTCTATTTTTACAAACAATCAGGGAGCATAAGATCATACTTTACTCCCTTCCTTACATGTGAGATCAAAAAAGATCCATTTTTCCTGAGACTCAGAGATGAACCAAAAAATACTGAACTAAAATCACCACTCTGTGTCCTCACTCTGTGTCACAAAAAGGCCTGAAAAGTTGTATGCATGCAAAGAGGCAAACTCACATGAGGCATTAGTAGCTATGATAATCTTAAATTTGACAGGCTTACACTGTAAGAGCTATGTGTATCAAATACATGGTGCCAAATCCCAGCCTATACCAATATCCTTGACAGCCATCTAAAGATGAAAGGCAGGGAAGATCCTATGTGCTACAAGCACATTGAGTTTCATTGACAGCCACCTTGAAGGACCCACCTGAACTGGCTGTGTCAATGGCCAATCTGCATCAGGTGTTTGCTGTTCAGATCAACGTGAGCTGCTCATACAACCTGGCTCTGGGCACAGGGATCAGGCTCTGGCACTTCTCTATTTCACCACTGATAAAATCTCCCTTCAAGGCATAGTTTTTCTGTTTCCTGTGCTTTATATGTGATGCTAGACTTAACAAATGCTAGCTTTTATCACTTTAGTGATCATGGAAGCATCTCCTGAAACCAACATAAGGGAGAGCTCCATCAAACCCGCTTGCCTCTTCATTAAAAAACAATCTATAATAATAACAATCAACTAGGGAAAAAAAAGAAAAAAGAAAAAAAAAAAAAGCTACTTTAATTTACTATAATCCAACCATTTTTTTCCTTTTCTACTAAAAGCAAAGCCCAACCTTTACATTATGCTGCCCAAGCACTCAAGAGTTTATTATGCAAATAGTAAATTCCCTTCTTTGTGGATGCTTGCACTAGAAAACAAGTAAATGGCATTGAACGTTTCAAAATAACTTTACAGCAAATACTGTTACTTCCAAGGAATTTATTTGATGCTGAACTTGTTGCTCTGTTATTAGGTAACTCCTTAGTGTCCAGTTGAGCCCTAGGAAGCTACACATAGGTTATTTCAGAGTCCCACAAACAGGAAACACTGAGAAATGGAAAGTTAGTGATGCAGCCCTGGGCATCATGCCCTTCTTTCCATCTGCAACCCCAGCATGTAGAGTGCCTCACAACATAACATACTGCAGACATCGGAGTTCAGAGCTCCACACATCTCCTTAAATTGTTTCTGTATCTGCCCCTGGGGTCTCAAGGAAAAGCTTACAGAAATGAACATCTGTATTTGAGACATGGGACACCCTATGCACATAAGCAAGAATGCAGCAGCTATGAAGGAACCCAAATCTTCCTTCCACAAGAGATTACCCAGGCTTTCTCTGTGCACTGTCCAAAGTCACTGTCCATGCAGCCTGGCATGATGCTATGCTGAGATGCCAGCTCAAGTCCTGCAAGAATAACGAGTATGCCAGCACTTCACTGGGTCTCATATGGAGCAGAGCAGTCCTGGAGCCTTCCCCCTGCTAGGACACAGAGCAGCCCCAAAGGAAAGCTTCTTTAACAGATATCAAACTCAGTTTCATGATGTTCAGGAAACCGAGTAAAGCAGTGAAAAACAAAGAAAGGGAAAACATAAGAAGACAAGAGAGGAACCAATATACAGAGCTGAACTGACAGAAGTCAGAATAATGATCAAAAACTTACTTACCTCTAAACACAAGTCGATAGAAACAGACTGGATTAAGGTGGAGAATGCTAAGTCTTATTTGTTCTAAAACAAAAGGCTAAACAATTTTCAAATTCAGATCAGGCAAAGTGCTCTCATTTGCATCTAAGAACCAAATTTACACTTCTAGGGAAATGAGAATCAGGAACCAGAACTAAAAAGGGGAGATATCAAATAAGCTCATCTAAATGAGACTAGGAAGAAGAGGCAATATCTCTCTGCCTGTAGGCAAGTGAACCTGAAGGATAAACTCCTATACAAATGAAGCCCACTATTCTAATGCCTCTAATGCCACTTGTTCCTAAATTCCCACGAGTATTTCAATTTTTAATTTTGAAAACAAAAGTTGCCAATTTGCGGGCTCCCACCTGATGCAGAATGACTCCCTTGCATCCTGCTACATAATAAATGTGAAACAACATATGAGCTCAGCTTAGCACTGAGCAAACTTACCCACTAGATTCATATTCCCTTCTTAGACAGAAAATTACACACCCCAATTTACATCCTATTGCCTCACTGCTACCTTTGCTATACAGCCTTTCATACAGCACATAGACATAAAATATTTGCATGGAGCAGACAGCTTGAGAAAATTAAGGAAATCACCTGCATCTTGCAGAGCTCCTTCTTCGTCCTAGAGCTGTGGACTTACTGTTGGATAAAGTGGTAACATAAATACACATTGATTTGGCATAGGACATGGCTGGAAATCACGGCAGAGATAAGCAGTGCCTGAAAAGACTATTTTCTTTAGCCACAGCCAATTGGCTTTTTCAGGAGACTGTTAACTGGAAAAAATCCTTAAAGAGACTTTAAGAGGCAGGCTGGAGAAGAAAACAGGGAAAGAATGAACTAGAAAGAATGAGGGGAAACCTCTAGCAGATTTCAGAGGGCATCAGGCTCACATCCTGGAAACTGAAAGAAAGTGAAGGAGTTTTATCAGATACTTAATCAAGGAAGGCTTAGAGGAATGAGAAGTACTGAATATCCTGCATATCACATATCAGTACTGAATATCACTGGAGACAAAAGAAAGAGGTAGATGAAATTCTGGGGAAAGCAAAGGGACACTGATGCAAAGCAAACAATGAAACAGGGAAGGAAAGCTTATAAAAAGAAGATGAAAACCAATGTCAGACCATACAAAATCAAATAAAATTCATCTAGAAAGCAAAACAGTTATGATTTCCCCTAAGGGATTAATAACTCTGTTTCTTTTGATACAAGTTCACATGCAAAGACTATTTATTATTGTTGCCTAAAAATTCCAGCAAAGTAAAGTACAAGTATTCTCAAGTTGAAAGTATCCATGGGAAATTTCTCTTCCTGACAGCTAAAATCAACCAAATCAATCTGTTTCAAATATCGCAGTATGTCAAGAAAGAACAGCATGAAGTGGCTCAGGTATTTTTTTCCATCACTTTTATACTACCATGAAATAAATGCAAAACAACATTCTCTGAAAAACAACCGAGTGCAGAATTTTGTTTGGCTCCACTCAAGTTCCCAGCGATTTAGAGCTGTTTGTGGAATGCAGCCACCCTGGGAGTCTTCATTTCTTTACTGAATGGGAACTAAGGGATCCTACCAGCTATTAGCTGTTCATTGGGTAATGTGGACTGTAAGAAGCTCAGTCAGAAAATGATCTCCTGAGTGAAGTGTCATTCACTTAAATGAATCTGCATGTCATCTGATGTTAAAAAGTGGAAAATTTCCAAGGGACAAAGTCCACTTGAATCCTGACTAGGTCCTTAATGAAGAGAAAGGAAGAATTCTGAAGGCCTCTAAGGAATGAATCACTCCCCTGGGGCTAAGAGTGCAGCCCAGAGCAATGCTAGGAACCCAAACTGAACTCAGCCCTTTAGAAAAGGCAATTAATAGACCTTGACTGCAGGGTTAATTACCTTTCTAGTTCCTCCAGTCATACAGGCTTCCCTTCCAAAACCTTCCTTTTGGGAAGCCCAGAAGTCAAAAGTCAGTGATAGTCCACAGAAGTGCAGCATCTCTCCAATCATAACTGCACTAAGGTGAGGGCCATAAAGATTTCCAGACACAGACTTTCTCACATGACTATTTTTTTTTAATTTCATGCCTGTGCAACAAGCACTGTGTTAGGCCCAAGTGAGTTTCTCCTTAAGTTAATGGATATGTACATATCACGATGAAAAACCATGCCTGCTATTATCAGTAGATCATATTTTCTCTCACGTCTAATTAAGGAAGACATGAACTCAGACCAAGTTAGGCATGGCACTGAGGGAAAAAAAAAAAGGTAAAGAAGACTAAGTGAAGTAGGCAGAAAAGATCAGAAACGTAAAAAGCAAGAACCAGAAACGTGCACTCTGATGAATGCTGAAGTGGTGTGGATTGAGTTCCCCTTCATTGTATGTTGCAAAGACAGAGAAGGTTGTTTTTTTTTCTGAATGGACCAGGATGGACCCAACTACTTAAAGGACATCTTCCCTAATCCTCTTCCATGAATTAAACTGATGGCACTCAAGCACTCAAAAAGCAAACAAAAAGTGATGAGTCTTTTGGAGAAGGGAAGAAGGAAAAGTTGGTTGACATTATAACCCACAAACAGAGGGAGACAAGAAAATTAATATCTTCATTCCTGCTCACTGCAGGGAAAAACGCGTCTACTAAAACTCCCACACAATTATCACATTTTTCCCCTTTTGAACTATAATAGATGCACTCAATGCCTCATTGAGCTCTCCTAATAAACACACATCTCTCTCGCCAGAATATGGACAAATTATCTCAGCAATATTTCTGGCTTGGTGTAATACACAAATCTATAATGATAACAGAAATGTACATATCACTGTCATCTTCAAAGCACTGTGCAAATACTAATTAACTGATCAATAAACACCACATCAGGGAGTGCTAACACAAGATTAATATGCTCGTAGGTACGCAGGCAGATAATATTTACAGTCACAGCATTTAATTGATGTGCTTAATTTCACCTTCCAAGAAAGGTTGATCCCTTAAGGCAGGTCATCTGTCTGCCTGAAAGGGAAGGGTGAGAACCAGGAAACTGCAGCTGACTCTGAGCCAGACCCCGCCTGACAGTGGAAAAAACCGCTTCAAAAACTTTGGAATGTGCCCAGAACCTCTGCGCTTCTCAGTCCAAGCAAAAAGGTGGAGAAAGCTTCACAATTACACAAGACAAAGTCTGAAGTGATGGACACTCCAAGGGAAATCTCTTGCATGTTAAACTTTAAAATAAACCTTGAGATGCAAAACATATCTAAGGCAATTGTATGATAGCAGGACTTCACATTTGTTTTGTACTAGAGTTTGTTGAAAGCACCCAAAGGAAGAGCAGAGGAACATCCAAGCCTGCCCTTCTAAGCAATCCACCATCCTACATGTTCATGGTATCAGAGCCACAGAAACCCATGCTCACCATTTCAGTCACCTTGCCAGAATTGTTAGCAAATAAGTTTGCAAATATAATAACCTGGCTAATAGATTCTGAAAGATAACACGGATCACAGTGCTGCATCTCATCTTTTTTTTTGCAGAGAGGAACCTGGGTGTCCTGGTGGACGACAGATTGGCCGTGAGCCAGCAGTGTGCCCTTGTGGCCAAAAAGTCCAATGGCATTCTGGGGTGCATTGAAAAGAACGTGGCCAGCAGGTCAAAGGAGGTGATCCTCCCCCTTTACTCTGCCCTGGTAAGACCTCATCTGGAGTACTGCGTCCAGTTCTGGGCTCCCCAGTACAAAAAAGACAGGGATCTCTTGGAAAGAGTCCAGCGGAGGGCCACAAAGATGGTGAAGGGCCTGGAGCATCTCTCCTATGAAGAAAGGCTGAGTGAACTGGGTCTGTTCAGCCTCGAGAAAAGAAGACTGAGAGGGGACCTGATCCAGCTCTATAAATATCTAAGGTGTGGGGGGCAGAATGGCGAGGCCAGACTGTTTTCAGTGGTGAGTGGAGACAGGACAAGGGGAAACGGTCGGAAACTGCAGCACAGGAAGTTCCGCACAAACATGCGCAAGAACTTCTTTACAGTGAGGTGACGGAGCACTGGAACAGGCTGCCCAGGGAGGTGGTGGAGTCTCCTTCTCTGGAGATGTTCAAGACCTGCCTGGATGCCTACCTGTGTGACCTGGTGTAGGCAACCTGCTTTGGCAGGGGGGTTGGACTTGATGATCTCTGGAGGTCTCTTCCAACCCCTATGATTCTGTGATTCTGTGATCTCCATGGCTAAACATCTCCTGTCAGTAGAGCCCTGCACTTCCCTGTACATCCTGTGAAGAAAAGACAAGTTTTTGATCACTGTATTTCTCAGCCTTCCTTCCCAGGAAAGTGATAAGGATGACAGTTGTTGCTGGGGAGCTTGCACTCTCAACAACCCAACTGTTTAGCCTCAGAAATGGGATGGACTTGAACTTGCTTTGACCCACAGTTCTGCAAGGATGAACCTCCCTACAGTGGGCAATGGCTTTCCCACAGTCTCCCAGTGGTTCTGCAGACAGGTGGCAAAAAGCAAGGTCTGGACAATAAGAAGGCCCCCAAAATTAAGAGCATCTACACTCTGTCTGATTTTAACTCTGAATAAATTATTACTCGCATCAATCACATAAATACACAGTTGTGACAAAGTAATAATAATTATGTTTGAAAAATGAATATTGTGACAGTACATAAGAATTTGGCTTTGCGAACATTGATACTCCATAGCAAACACAGACAGGATTGGGTGAAAAACCTGCTGTTACTTTTCTTTAGCTTGTGTTAGGAAGTGGCAGAAGGTGAATTTGTTTATCAGTGACCTTTAAAAGCACAGTTATTGATGCTCCTTTCCTTCCAATTGCAGTCTATCTGATTTCCAGGAAATGAGTGTAAGCACGAGATTCTTCCAGCATGGATTTTATACATACACACAAACAGCTGGATGGATAAACAGGACACTAACTCAGCTGCATGCTTTCGAAGAAGTAGGAAGAGAGGAAGCTTTTTCACTCTGACTTCTCATGTGCACATTGGACAACTACTATCTCTGCTGTGTGGCAGTGGTGAGGGAGAAGACCCATGCTTTAGCCATGACACATGATAAGGAAAAGAAAGGCAAATCAAGACGAAAGATTTGTTAGATCCGTAAATGCAAGCGTGTGCTACTATAAAGAAATAACAGGCCCTACACAAGTGCTGTTGTCCAGTATTCCCCCTTGTAGTACCACGTGTAACTGCTCATATTCCTGGCAATGCAAATTATTTAAATACTTCAAAAAGCGGGCTGAAAGCTCTCCACATATATTTGGATTAAGAAATTTTGCAGGCTCTTGAGTTTGCAAGGTTGGGGCTGCATTTAACACTCAGGAGTATCAAACATCAAAGAGCCTGTTATTTAAAGAGCTGAGTGCCTTTCCTAGAAGGCAACCAGAACTTTTTCTGGAGGTCTCACATCACCAATAGTTATCACCTGCAGACATTAGGCAACAGAGATAACACTCCATAACTTTCCCTACTCTGGACCCAGTCCTGGATAATGAGCATTAATTACTTCAGCTGGTCCAAACAGGGCTTTCCAAAGTTTCACTCTCAGGCTGTGACCACAGCTGATTCAACAAATTCAGCAAATTTGCAATTCTCGCAAAGCATCAATTATTTAATAACAGAAGTCAGCATATCTCCGTCACCTCTTATCTGCAGCTCTTTCTTACGTAAGGCCGCAGCTTAGTCACTGACCTGAACAGCTTTCACACTCTACATAAGAGCTTCCTTGGTGAAATGCCATGTAAAAAGGTGTTGCCCGGCTGCCCCCACTGGGACCTGGGCAGGAGGGAGGCCGTGGTGGTGCTTGGAGGAGGCCAGGAGGAAAGCACGTCCTTCTGTTGCACGAAGCCTCCCTCCCAAATTAAGGGACCCAGCAAAAAGGGTTGTGTTCCAGAGCCCGTGTACTAACAGCAGGTTTGCCTTTTTATTATTTTCCTTTTTTCCTTCATTTTAAACATTGCAACTTTTTCATTCTCTCACTTTGATCTGTGTATCTGGGGTTGCGTTTATATGAAACTAGAGCAGGGAAAGCCTGTACTGCCAACACCTTTATAAATGGCTACCCAAGGAATTGTGTGAACATGTTAACTTTGAGCAAAACCAACACAAACTGAATGGGATTTTTTGGTTTTCCTTCTAACTTATAACAGGCAATGGTGTGCAAGTGACCTTGTTCACCTGCCTTACAGAAAGAAAAGTGCTGATACATGCTTGAAAGCTTTGGACACAAAACCCGTCCTATCATTACTATAAGCTGAGCAGGCAGGCCTGCTTCCTTTTCAAAGACACAACTTTTTGCCAGTTAATGTTTATGGAGAATTTTGCATATGGAGCTTCTTATCGTTAAAGCTGAGCACCTCTTATCATTGAAGAACCAGAGAACCATTCTCCAGAAAACACAGGCCATCATCCATTGTTAACATTCCAAAATGACTGCTTTCTGTCCTTAATAATGTTCAAGACATGAGTGTGGTTTTTTGACAATAAAATACTATCATCAATCACATAAACTGTGCTGCATTTCAACTCCTTGTGTCTATAATTCAATTAGCATGAAGGCTGAAAGATCTCTGATTTAGGGCTACTTTGAAAAGATTTCATGGTAGTTATTTCTAGCAATTTAGTAGGGAATCATGTTCAAGACAACTGCAAATAACTTTCCATCATACCTGATCTGGGGAAAAAAAAAAAAAAAAGAGGAGAAAAAAAACAGAGAAAGAGAAAAAAAAGAGAATGATGCTTTTCCTTCTGTTTCCTAAGAAAAAAAATGCACAGTAATATCCATACTTGAAATACTTCTAATTAACTCCAGCTTAGCTCATTGAATTAACCTGGATAAGATGAACCTGCATATCCTTACAGATATTTTTGTCTTAATCTTCCTAAATTTCTTACTGATGACTGATGAGTATGATGAACTAACTACAGGTATCCCCCTCTTGCTTACAAATTATACCAACATTTCCTCAGGTGAGGCACTTCAGCCTATTTATCTACAGAAAACTCTAAAGCAGCTGGATAAATAAGACACTATAATACTACAGTCACTCAGTAAATCTCAAAAAGTTTATCTATTCACGTCATTTACAAGTGCATACTGCCCAGCTACAACTTCCTTCAGTGTTAGCACATTCAAATGGAATACCCAAGAATCAGAAGCCCAAGAATTGTATCAAAAAGGAACAGCACACCCAGTTTTGAAAAAGAAACCAAAATCCACAAATACCTCCATGTTTTCCCACGTCAGAGCATAATCCACAGTATTAAGCAGGAGGCTTATCTCAAACAAAGATAAGAGAGGAGAAATACTGTACGTTCAAAGGCATCTGAGATTTGCAAGTTGGGTTTGTGATCACTCACTATCACATATTCTCAACAATTTTTTGCACATTTCAAACCAACATAAGCATTAAAATGTTAGCACAGGAATATTTATTTTACATGCCCCTTTCTGTCACAAGTACCCGTATCTGTTTCCCAGGAAATTGAGTATCACCCTTTCACCTCCAAATGAAGAATTCAGTGGCACTGAAAGATTTCCATTTTACGTGATTTAAGGAGCAGAAACAAGGCACACTGATCAGGTACAAGAAGTTCCCCCAGTTCTTCTCTCTAATAATGCAAAGCTATTTGGCAGTCATAGGATGCTTGCTGGTTGAGAGCATTTAGATGCAGTAGCAGGGATGAGAGCCAGCCTGGAAGAAATCCAGGCAGAACAGAAGAAAAATAACTCCTGGTAGCTGAATCAATGAATTTGACACAGCCTTGAGAAGAGAAGACTGAGAGGGGACCTGATCCAGGTCTATAAATATCTAAGGTGTGGGGGGCAGAATGGCGAGGCCAGACTCTTTTCAGTGGTGAGTGGAGACAGGACAAGGGGAAACGGCTGGAAACTGCAGCATAGGAAGTTCCGCACAAACATGCGCAAGAACTTCTTTACAGTGAGGGTGACGGAGCACTGGAACAGGCTGCCCAGGGAGGTGGTGGAGTCTCCTTCTCTGGAGATGTTCAAGACCTGCCTGGATGCCTACCTGTGCGCCCTGCTGTAGGGAACCTGCTTTGGCAGGGGGGTTGGACTCGATGATCTCTGGAGGTCCCTTCCAACCCCACAATTCTGTGATTCTGTGATTCTGTGACACGAAAACAAAAAGGGAGGAGGGCAGCAGCTGCAATAGAGAATAAAATAAATAAATGAGAGAATAAAGAGTGCAACTTGTTTTTTAAGGTAACAGAGCAAGTTTGTCTTAGGAAAATAAGTGAGATGTAAAGGAACATCTTTCAGGTGGGTGACCTACAGGCAGCCTGAAGGAGTGAGCATAAAAGAGATGTGGAGGTGGGGTTGAGTCACTGGGGCAAGTGAGTGAGTCAGAGAAAGAAAGCAGATGAGATGTATCAACATGTAGTAAAGGATGCAGGAGGAGAGGGCTGGAGGAAGAAAGGAAGAACAAACAGGATGCTATGGGGAGAAAGAAGCTCATGTTGCAGATTCCAAATGTAAATTTATTTTTGAATAAATACTGTCACTAACATGCATCTAAAGAGAGAGCTTTCTACCAGTCTTCCTTTTCCTACAACTATTTCTAATCTCTTTTTGTTTTGGAGTATCTGAAAAAGATTTTGACATTTTCTTCTTCAAGAATCATGGGGATTTGGTTACCGAGCGGCTAGCAGGTCATAACTCCTCATCTACTGAGTTTCCAAAAGCATAACATTGGTGGCAAATGTTTATTACTTTCTCATCTGTGCAAAAAAATGTGCATGCTTCACGCACTGTTTCTCAACAACTCAAGAGCAGTGAACTTATTCCAGTTAAATACCTCAGGGTCATTCACTGGAAAACCTGATCTTATTTCAGCCATAATTTTTGGTAAGAGCACATTTAGAATTGTTATGCACTGTATCAAAGGTAACCTTTTTTCTTTTTTTTTTTTAACTGCAAAACAAAAGGCAGGATTCAAATGCACAAAACTTAGAGCTCTGGTTGTGACTTGTTAATTCTCATAATATTACCAAGGATATCTGTAACGTAAAACTTATTTCTAAAGAGCTAGGTGAACATTTGATTTGTGAAAGCAAGACTCTTAAGAGTGGTATGAAAATAATGCAACTCTATACTTGAGATTTTCATTGCTGTTTATATTTATATTTCACTTTAGAAAGATGTTTAATGGTTAATTATTAATCTTGAATAAAAATCAATAACCTTAGCTCTATCTCGAATTAATTAATTCTGATTTTATAGAGAACCCAAGGGGGGAACCGTACTACAGAATAGAGCCTTTGCATTCTAGAACTTCAGGGACGTTTCAGAAAAATCCCAGCAGCAGCTAAACTCTCTTCCACAAATTTCACTAATAACAAGTGCTACTGAAATCACCACTAAATTTAAATACTTAACCTTCAGTTGGTTTATGAAAGCTCAGGTTAAGCTACCTTTCCATATCCTAAGCAAGTATCTGTATACTCTGGGTGTGATTTTTTGCCTTCTCTGGTATTGCTCCTCACAGGTGTCAGCAGCCAGCTGGATCTCAAATACTACAACAGCTGAATTCTGTCCCTGTGCAGCAGATATTTGAGGACATCTCCCTGACAAGTTCCAGGCAGCTGGCTGTGCAGCATGGCAGTGGGAGGGCTAGCAGAAGGCCTTTTTGCCACTTGGCCTCATCATCTTCCATTTGCTCCACCATACATCCTCTTTACTACATAAACAATAATTTCACAGTAACCAGCAAGAGTTTATAAAATCTGCAAAAAATAATCATGGTGGGAGGGAAAGGAGATGATCAGAAGACAGGATCCCAGGAGATAAAAGAGGCTTGGCCTGGAGACATCCACATCCAACAGCATTTCCTCAAGCAGAGAAAGGAATGCATTTTTCCCTTGCAAAGTATACTTGTCAAAAGATGTTTGAATTCTTGCTTTCTGGTGCACAGTTTCTTCTCTGCTGTCTCCATAATGATCATGCAGTCATCAGCCATAAACATGGTTGAGCTAGGCAAATTAATAGTCATTTTTGAGCTGAACACATAAATCACTTATTATTTTAACACACTGGAAGCCTGGAAGGGGATGAAAGAAGGTACATCAATTACATGATCTTTATACCATCACTTTATAAGCCTAACTTGATTTATGATTGATAATATTTATTGATTTATGATTGATTTATGATAACCATAATTTTTTGACACCTCCATTCACATAAAATTATTTTAAAACAATATTTTAACAATGTTTTTCCTATCTCTTCTTCTTCTATTTTTCACTTAATCCTTTTTTCCATTCTTTCTTGGTATCCTAGAGAATGCAGCTCCATTAAGCTTATTTCATCACTGCATCTTCCTGCATTAAGCAAAACGCCTACACATCCATTCCCTCCCACCCTCTCATTCCCTCATTTCTTCCCTCATGGGAAACACATGTGCAAAGGGGAAAACACTGCATAAAGCATGTGTTAGCAACACTTCTGCCTTAGAATGGGCACACACCATCCACAACACCTAACATGACAGCCACTCTCCACAGCCTCAGCTTCTTAGCTGCCCATGGGGAATCCCAGCCCTGCAGTAAGAATAAACTTTCTGTCAACAGTACGAAATTCCTCTCCAATGGAGACATCTGAATAGGCAACAAACCAAGAAAAGATGGGAAATCAGTGGCACAGAGAGAGCCCTTGAGAAAGCTCTGCCAGAAAAAGAACAGATCACACACTTCTAGAGAAAAACTCACTTCTCATGAGAAAGTGAAAATATATTACTTCTATTTGTGAAGCATGACAACATTAATGCTAATCCAGGATCCCTGGACAGCCCTTACATGTTTGAGGACAGTAGCCAGGGCAGGATGCCTGCAGAGTGTTAGAGGTCCTTCCCATTCTGCTACCTTACTGCCATCTCTCCCTAGCAGCTCCATCTGAAATTTGATGCTTAAAACCATTTTGCTGCCTAATAGATCCTAAAACCAAAAACACCGAACTCAAACAAATCTGTTCCCTTACCTAATAGGGTGATTATGCTAAAAAGAGAGCAACGCAATATTGCACAGATTGTATTCAAGAATATGTAAAATCCCAGTCTCTTAAAACTATTTCAGACTTAGATATGCTTGCCTCTTCCTATCCTAGTTTCATCATCTTAATTTTATTGTGAAGTATACTGTGAACTGGAGGGTTAATAGTGCCACACAGGCCACCTGTCCTGACCCACATCACACCACCATGGCAGCAGCTCTGCACCCCAAGCAGCCAGGCAGATGCACTCCCAGCACCACTCAGCACCAACCAGGACCAACTAGCTACTTCTCCTTACTCGTTATTTCTTCTGTGCTGGAAGCACCAACTTCAGACCTCCCTACCCACCAGCCTGTTCTCCAGTAGGGCAAACACGAACAGAGGGGAAAAAAACGTACAGTGTGTTCGTTCTGCCTCTGTAGCGGAAAGCACTTAGGAACCCAGGAGGGGTTAAAATGTGTGTTCATACAATGTTAATTACAGTGTAATATGCACAAGCATACCCTGAAACCAGTTTTATATGAGTGTTTACAATGGGAACAGCTGCATATTGGCCCAACTACACAGCGTAAACAAGGTCACTCAACTCTTTGCATCAGGGACACACAGCCACTAGTTTGAACTGCAAGCATTCAAATCCATCTGTTCGCCAAGCTAAAATGGATCCCAGAGAAGACTTGAAAGGGGATCTTATCAATGCTTATAGATACCTGAAGGGGAGGTGTCTTGAGGATGAAACTCAGCTGTTTTTTGTGGTGCCCAGCAACAGGACAAGGGTCAACAGGCACAAACTGGAACACGGGACGTTCCATCTGAACATGAGGAAAAACAACTTTACTGTGACGGTGAGAGAGCACTGAATACACTGCCCAGAGAGGTTGTGGATTCTTCTTCCCTAGAGATATTCAAAACCAAATTGGATACTTTCCTGTGTAACCTGCTGCAGGGAACCTGCTTTAGAAGGGAGTTGGACTAGGTGCTTCAGATGTCTCTTCCAACTCCTCCAATTCTGTGCTTTGCTACAATTAGGCCAGGCGCAATGACAGGGGTCATTATTGGCTCCCTGTTCTGTCCATCAAGAGTAATATCTAAATAGTACTTCATGGCTGATCTTTCTATCAGGAATGCCAAGCCAGCTAATACTATTTTCTATCTTTTTCAGATTGTTGTAATGTTCCCATATCCTATTTTTCTTCTGCATCTTGTCTCTCTATCTTTTGTATCTTGTGCCTAAGCAGTTTTGTTTCCCTATGCCCAGTCTCCCATTCACACTTCTATTGCCACTGTCTCTCATTCATCACATCCCTTATTCCTATAGTACTTCATAGTTTACCCAGATTCATGCACTTACATGACAAAGACTTGGACCTATGCTAGCGAATGCTCATGAGGGAATTATGGGATATTATTTGCTTTTTACTATCACTTATCAACTGCAGATCTTCTGTACAGAATGCAGAAACAAACCGTGCTCCACAGACACCTCACAATATTCTGAATGTCAGTGTTAAGACTGAAGAAACAACCTCCTGAGCTACTGACAAGAGCTATAACAAGTTTGACTAAGATTCCCTCACTCACGCTATAAGACTGTCATCCATAACAGGTGTGGCAGCTCAGGGCCTTATTAATATGCAAAGTACTTAATTACAAAGCAAAGCAAGCTTTGCTATCACTTCACCAGTAATGATTAGCTGAGAACCTTGCTGAGGATCCTAATCTGAAATGTGAAGAGTACCCTTGCTGTTATAGTGCTGTATACAGATGTGCTTTCATGGATGTGGGCACACTGCATTAAGATGTTACTGACCCTAGAAATTCATTACTGCTATACAGCTGGCAAATCATCATAGAGTTATCCATTATTTAACATCCAAATTACATTATTTAATCAATTTAAGTCACCTCATTCTTCTACATTAAAGAAAAAATGGGAACATCACACTGTGCACTATGTTATTTATTCTACAGCAGCCATGAGGCACAGGCTCATGCAGCTACAGGCAGGTATTAAACTGCTCCACTAGGACCTGCAAATGTGCACAGCCTACATGAAGATGTTACATGGAATAGTATGATCTGGATCCCTTCTGCCTTCACCTTCACATTCCACCTTCACTTGTCGTTAACTTATCTTGCACATGTTTAGGAGAAATGACTGTTGGCTCCCGTACTACTTACAGAAGGACATAAAACTATTAGAGAGTGTCCAAAGGAGGAATATAAGTATGGTGAAGGGTGTGGAAGACAAGGTGTATGAGAAGTGGCTGGGGCCCCAGGATGTGCAGAGGAGCTGAAGGGAGGCCTGATGGCAGCTGCAGCTCCTCATAGAGAGCGGAGGGGCAGCGCTGAGCTCTGCTCTGTGTGACAGCGACAGGGCCCGAGGGAACGGCGTGGAGCTGCGTCAGGGGAGGGCGGCTGGGGGTCAGGGAAAGGGGCTGCACCACAGCGCGGTGGGCGGGGAACGGGATGCACAGGGCTGTGGGCACGGCCCCAGTGCCGGAGTGCAAGGAGCGTCTGGACAGTGCTCTCAGACATTGGGTTTGATTTTGGATGGCCATCTGTGGAACCAGAAGTTGGACTTGATGGATCCTTGTGAGTCCCTTCCAACTCAGGACATTCTGTTATTCCACATGTGCTCAAAATTCAGGTCTTCTGCAGCTCAGTGTGGAGTTCATGCGCACAGTATGTTCCCAGGGGGCATCATCACAGCCTGCAAACTATGCAAGAGGCTGCTTATCATAATTTGCCTAAAAATAAAGATAAGAGAAAGATGTACTCTTGTCGCAGTCATACATAGAGGGAGAGCTCTTTGTTCATCAGTGCTCAGCATGTTCTGTCTATTGCAAGTAATAAAGTTAACCTGTTCTTTTGAACATGTAAACATTTTATTCTAGCTTCTGTTTTAACTACGAGCCAGAAAGCCTCTCTCATCTCTACATGTCCCACTCCTGAAGTTGACTACTAGAAATTCAGGTTCTTCAGATGAAAAAAAAATAATAATAAAAACCGAGAGAGAAAGAAGTTTATCCCCATTTCCTTAGACAGGAAGGGTGCATGAAAATGGCCTGATAGGAGGAAAAAAAACCATCAACTGTCTGAGCCTCATAGGTTTTCTACTTCTGAATATGTACCAGAGTACAGCAAGTTCCTTCTCCTCAAAAGAAGCATAATGAGTCATGCATGTACTACAGCACAAGCCCTTAAGTTTTTCTTTTCCATTTTGCAAAAAGAAAGGGGAGTAAACAGCTTCAGGATAAAGCGAGGAATTGTAAGAAAGCTTAAAACTGTATGATCACATATAATTGCACCAAAAAAGCAGTCGCTTTCTTTTCTTCTCTGGATTTTCATTCTCTACATTTTATGAGGAGCTGCTGCTCCTTAAAGGCGATGCACTGCAATTGCACAAATTGTTCCTACTCCACTCCTTTAAAGGTAGTTTGTTAAACAAACAAACAAACAAACAAGCTTGTTTAAAGTATATAACTTCAATTCAAAGAAAGTGCTTTTGTTCTTGCAAGCAGAGTAGAATGCATATGAAATGTCAGACATCCAGATGCACGTCAAGCGCTGTTAAGATTTAGTAGTGGGTATCAAGAACTTCCAGTATTATAATAAAATAATGACTTTCAACAAAGAACAGCATAATTACATTTTAATACTACAGTCAGAATTATGATGAAAAAAAATAACTAAGAAATTCCAAGATCTTGAATAATTATTGACAAACTCAGGAATAGTAATGGTGAACTAAGTCAAAGCCTTCCCTTTAGAGCTTTTAGATAGAAATTCAGCTCTGAGCTATGGTTAGAACATTAACTATAGTATCAGTTCCCAAAATACCACTTTTCATCAAGAGAGAATTTCCCCAGTCAAATTTAATTTTGTACTGTGGGAAGATAGAAGGCTGACTGCAGCTCCAGTTATACCATGACATCTATTTATGGATCTGTCCATGTTTATAACATTGCACTTAAGAGCAGGGAAGCTCAAGCTGCAACAGCTTGGATCTGTCCTCTTAACTATTTGTCTGGATTATTTGCCATTTTTTTCAACTGCTCTATTTTCTGAAAGCTTTGTGGTCCTGTCCCGATGATGCAAATGAAGTACATCTGCTGCATGGCAAAGTGCAGGTCCTCTCCATCGAGTCAGTGTTGCAAATCTGGCCAGGGCAGTGCATAGGAGTGCATGTGAACACTAGGACATGAAATAAGGGCTGTCTCAGCATCTGTCCCATCCTACAACTAGACATGCAAGTGTAATGAGAGGATGGTTGGACTAGATAATCTTGTAGGACCTTCCAACCTTGTGATTCTATGATTCTATGTGCCCATCTCACGACCAAAATGCTCCTCCCCACTGTATCATTAGGCTTTTATCCATTGAGAAACACTTGCATTTTGTTACTGTCATGGAAACAATGCTGCTCATATATGAGAAAACTCCATAAAAGAATTTAAAGAGACAGAATATTAATTATCAATCTCAAGCTGTGATGCTACTGTGGACTCCTGCTTGTTATGCGCTTACAAACACAACACACTGAGCTTGGTGTCGGGGAGTTTTCTGGAATTCAGATAGGAAATGACTTCATGAAATGCCTTTAGTAATAATACCAGTCTTAAATTCAGTGTGAAATTCTGATAAACAATAAGTCCTGTCTTTTCTTAAACATAAGCATCCAAAGGAATACACTGCGTAAAGAAAATTCAATAAAAACTTACTAGCCAGATGCATGTATACTGCCCTATCTATCTTGCCAACACATACACACACACAGATAAGCACCATAGTACCAAAAAAATAGCTGCTTGTGAGAAATGAGCAACAAGCTTATTTCCAGAAATAACATTATTTTAAAAACTTAAGCAAAGCTGTTATTTCAGCTGTTTGTCTGTAATCATCACCTAAAATTGACAGTGAATGAACTCCAAGTTAATAAGATCTTTACAAAAACTAGGGCTTTTTTTTGTTGTTGTTGCTAGAGCTGCATATGTATACATATACATGCCCAAATACATACAGATAGTATGTTATACAAAACACATTTGCAAATGTTTAAAGGAATAATATTTTTCTTACCATTCCCTCTTCCCCTTTGCAGTTTTAGTTGCTCTTGGCATCTACTGCTCTTTCACGTTTCAACTGTTTTTAAAGTTTTAGTTACCTTGCATTACGGGTACAAGTGGAGTATACACATACAGCAATTGCAGTAATGATAACAGTCTCTGCTTCAAGGAATACAATTCCAGAGCTTTTTTCACATCTGAATGGAGACACACTAATCCTGCTTTCCATGAAGTGAGCGGGTTCGGTGTCACATTAGCCTAGCATTATAACTTGAGCTAAATTTCGTGTCTAAACATGACCAGTTCTCTCAGATATCAGCAGAGACACTGCAGCAAAGTCTGTCCTGTCTGTAAACACACCATTGGAGTAGGAGCATACTTCAAGCACAGGAAAGGAAACAACAGCTGGACGCAGCTGAGCAGATGGAAGAGTACAGGAAAACAGTGAGGCTGGACCAGTCAGCATGAAAGGCAAAGCTTGTAGTGAAAAGATGAAAGTTGTGTTTTATTTATCATGTACCCAGCCAACGCCATCTACCATTGCTTTCCTGTTCCTCTCAAAACTGGATGATTGTTGTCATTACATTTTCTTTGCTAGCACAAAATCATTTTCAGGAGGTTCCTGAGAACCCAGAAAGCTGCAATCTTCGACGACTTCCAACCCCACTTAGCTTTGATAAAGCAACTCCATTTATTAAAAACCTTTGATGGTCTCTGATTATAAAAAGATAAAACTTGTGAGCAGGAATGTATCTTTTCCTAAATCATATTTTCTGAATAGCTATCTCATTTAATGACTCACCTTTCAGGTATGAACACGTGCATAAATATATATACTCACATAAACGGAGAACACTCCTTAACTTTTTTTTTTTTCCTTCTGTATTCAGAAAAAAAAAATAACACACAGTCACCAGTAGGGAGATGCAACTTTGGAAGGAAGAGAAGCAGTAAGGAGGTTTCAGTGACAACAGGAAGAAGCAGCATCACAGGGTCCACAGGAGGCAGCACTCCAGAAGGGAAGCTGCTCCTGGCAAGGTTTTGGAGCCAGTGGTCTCTGCACTTGGACACTTGCTGAGTGACCTGCCTGTCCCACCACACATCCCTAACCTCAAGGCGCTCACCTCAGAGGTCAGGAAGACAACACAGCAACGAGCTGTAACCCTACAGGAAATTATCATTATCTTTATTGTAAAACACACACTTGAAATGACTCAAACACATATTTGCATTGCATGTTTGTGCCCATGTTAAAAATGCTTTTAAGTTAAATTCAGAAAGAGGAGGAAGGAATTTTACCCTGACACAACATTTCAGGTGAAAATTTACTTCAGCAGTGAGCTGTCTAGACTGATTAATCTACATGCCAGTTTAATAAATACATAAGTCTTGAGATGCACTCTTACATCAGTTTCCCAAACATGCTTACTAAACCATTTCTGTGGGCTCAGCATGTGAATGAATTCACAAATCAACTTATTAACAGATGACCAGTAGCCAGAGCAAAAGTAGTCTTCTTAGAAGAGCTGCTTAGACATTCAGGAATAACCTCTGTGCCCTTGCCAGGTGCAAGGGAAACAAGAAAACTAGGAACAGTATTATTTACTAATAACAGAGTTGACTGTTTTCCATCCAGCCTCAACCTTCCAGATTCAGCAGGGAGACTCATTCCCATACAAATTCTGGAGAAGGCGATCACACCCCAAGGCTTAACTGAGAAGTAACATTATCAGGTTTCCAGGTAGCTGTCACACAATGTAAAAACCCAGAGCAGAGTACTTGTGATGCAAAGTGGCAGGGGGCTTCAGAAGCTCAGATGTCTTCAGGGCTTTATCTTATCCCCCCCCCCCCCCCCCCCCCCCTTCCAAATTTGTTCTAATAAAAGATTGGTTTTCCTTATCTGCTTGCTTTCATCTAGGTAAGAAATAAAAGATAGCATGGGAAATTTTCTCTCTCTTTCCTGCACTGTCTTTTCAGAGAAAAAGGCTAAGTGTTTCAGCCTTTCAAGTCAGCATGCACGTCCTCTGCACTCTGAACAACATTCCCTCAGCAGAGGCATGTGGAGTTAGATAACATCAATTTATGTTAAATAGTCCTTAAATAGAAGGAGAAACACATACAGTGCTGTTTTTAGACATACTGGATAATGCTTTTACATAGTCTGGTTTTGCATTTTTGTTTTTTTCAGTGCATGGGAGATATACTATCTCATGTTTTAATGGATGTGGTCATTTTCTCTCTGTGGCCAAGTTTACAAATACTTACAGGTTCTGTTCCCACATCTGGGGACTCTAAATTTCCTGTAAGACCTTTGGGTCAGCAAGAATCTGCCAAACTCCATTCCATCAGTAAGCCTTCAGAAACCTGATGTAACTGCAGCTAGACAGAGCGCGGTACAGTTTGGGTCACCCTACAGAAATTTATCAAGCAGCAGCCTGGGTTTTCACAGCCACTGCAGTGTTCCAAGCAGAAAGTACAACAGAGTACACACTGTGTACCACAGTGATATGGTCTGATGGCAAGAGCCTTACTGGCTTGACCCACTTCCAATTTACAGGGGTCTGTAAGGAAGAAAGGGGCAGACTCTTTAGCAGGGTCTGTTGTGAATGGACAAAGGGAAACGGTTTCAAACTAAAAGAGGAGAGATTTATAGTGGATATCAAGAAGATTTTTGTGATAAGGAGCACTGGAACAGGTTGCCCAGAAAAGTAGACAGTAGATGCTCCAAGCATCCCTGGATATTAACTAACCACTAAACAGCTATCAACCTGGATCAATCTACCGTTGTAGCCAGCATATTTTCTGTTTGCCCCTCCACCAGTCTTTCAGAGTGTTGTAAATTTGACAAGTTGATGAATAATGAATAAAAGGCAACGTATAGAAAACTGATTATGTTTAAGAGCACTACCACTGTACCTGGATATAATGAGTCTAATTTTAACACTGTTTTGGTGTCATTTTGTTGTTTGGTTTGTTCGTTTGTTTTTAAGTTTACAGTACAAAACAGCTCAAAATTCTTCCCCAGTGTACACCACCACAGCACTGCAAATCTCTGGCCTTAATTTCTAAGAGTAGGCATTCAAGCCTGTAAGTTGGTGAGCATAACTAATGATTGGTTGGAGTCAAGATCTGATGATACAAGCTGCAATTAAATGCTCAGCAATTTAACAGTAAGACCAATGACATAAAGACACTACTAAATACCTCCAAATGTACATAAATTGAAGAATATTTTATGAAACTTTACAGCCTTTCGTATAAAGCACTCCACATGCACAACAGATTAATTAAATGCTGCACCCAACTCATTTACTTCCCCCCTTAGAAGCACCCACACAAACACTGCTGAACTGTTAGTGCAGCTTGCAACACTTCTGCAAATACAGAAAAGAAGAACAGTGCACTCAGCAAATCTTTCTCTTTTTACTGCATCCAGTTTAAAAGAGTAAGGAAAATACAGTGGCTATAGCTATAAATACATTTCCTTAATGCGGAGAATCTGCTGTTTTCCTGTGTGTGATGAAATTCAAGCAAGAACCAAGAGAAATAACAAAGTTACTGAAGTGGGAAAAATGTTTTTCAGAAGAATATCCCTTTTCATTTAAAAAAGAAAAATAATAATACAGCTGCCTATGTTTTGCTCTAACAAGCAAAAGACGTTCTCTTAGTGCAAGACTTGTACTATGTGCTTTGCCTGGTAAGTGAAAATAACTCACTATTGTTTTATAAACTGACAACAAACTACACTAAGAATTTGATTTTTAAACCGTGAATCATCTCAAGTAGAGACTGAATCATAATTTTGATCTGAAGTATCACACCGCTATACTCACTTAAATTATTATGTTATAAGGAAATTCAGTGCAACAGAATTTTCAAGAAAAGGCTAACAGAACTCCAAAAATAAATTGAGGTAGTAGAAATAAAAAATAAAAAAAGCAATACTGGAGAGAATAGAGGAAAACTTCTGAAGTCAATCAAGTATTACATCAGGTTTGGAATCTATCCTACAAGTACTAAACTGTCTTGAAAAGCTAGTATTTATCAACCTAATCTTAGGCTGCAGAAAAATACTGTGTGTAAAATCAAACATTCCTGTATCACAGGACCAAGGAAATAGCTTATGCTTATGAAAATAATTTGCTGCAGTGACCTTCTCAATGATCATGACCAGCTTTTCATTCAGCGACACACATAACCTAAGCAGGCCCAATATTACTGCTACTGCAATTCTGTTGCTAATTACCAGAGAATTGAATTTTGGTATCAGATACACTGGACATAACAAAGTTGTTTTTTTTTTTTGTTCTTGTTTCACAGATCAAAACTTCACTATGAGTGTTATTGCTTAAAGATCAGAAAACATTATTTGCAATCATATTCAATTTAATAACCTTCCTGCTAAGTGTCAGACTGTAAAGTTAAATGGTAGGAGCCAGCACTATAAACTCAGACAGACACGACATCTATAGCAACACCAACAAGACCCCTTGTATGATATGGTGTTCAGAATTGTACTTCAAGATGTAAGAAGATATTCTGATCATTTAGACCTTACACCCACATTCAGAAGTCTTTGGTATTTTAGCAACCATCCCTTCAGCATTTAAACCAAAAAGCTGATAAGGTACAGAGGTGCTTCTTCTCCTGTAACAGCAGAACTGGGAATGAGGAAAAAACTCATCATATGCATCACTCCATGCATTACTAGGTCTTTCACTACTTCACTTATGCCTTTATGCTGGTTTTAGTCTGATGATTTGAGAGCTCCCTGAAGCACTGCACACTTTCAAAATGCATGAATTGGCTTCCCTGGAAACAGCACTTGAATGGAAAAGAACAAGAGTCATAAAGGTTAAAAACTGCACTGAAGAGTAAGGGAAATTCTTTGGGTTTACAATTTGAATTTATCAAGCACTTACACAGCAGCAAGATTAACGTAGCATAAAAAAATCCTGCAAGGCAGACTGAAAAGAAGCCAGTTTGGACACCCTGGTTTTCCTTTTATTCTTTCACTCTACTATCTTCATCACCTCTTGCTCATGTCTTCCCATCAGTCATCTCTCATCAGCCACTTTCTACTTTCTACATCACCTTACAGAACTGCTAGCAATCTGCCCATCCTGGGAAGCCATTCAATTTTATACACAGCCAGCTTGGAGTAACAGAAAACACATTCTCCAAGTGCCTACGTATTTCCTGAAAACTTTTGCTAACAGACAGCCTCCATTCCTTGAGAAGAATGTGCTAATGTGTATACTGAAATGAACACTTCCAGAATTTCT
Organism: Tetrao urogallus; assembly: GCF_951394365.1. NCBI lineage: Eukaryota > Metazoa > Chordata > Aves > Galliformes > Phasianidae > Tetrao > Tetrao urogallus. The sequence continues at coordinate 71,217,451 of NC_136813.1, forward strand.
TTAAAACATCATTTCAAGGGCTCCCTGAGTTTTCATGAGGAATACAAATCACCTTCTACTTCCTCCAACAAGAGCTTTAAATGCACAGTTGCTTTCAGGTGAGGTTCTCTGTGGCCAAGGGCACAAAAATTCTTTGCACTTTTATGGATGTTCTAATCACAACAGCATAAGCTTTGTCCTGGAAATATAACATAAGCTCATGGATTACGTTATCTAAATTACATATTCTTTTTACCTCACTTGTTCGGAGAGCATCCCAGTTAAGGTCTAACATGTGCATTACAGTTTCTGCCCACTTGGGGTTACATTTAAAACAGCAGATTTGCACCTAAGTAAGTGCATCCCCATCCTATACTGTCACATCTTCTGGCTGATGGACACTGTGTCATATGGCAGTAAACTGAGGCTTTTTTTCTTCAAGCTCCTGTGTTTTCAAGATCAACTCTTGACTTATTACATGGAAATCTGAAAGTTACATTTTATTTTGCTTCTTAAAGTAGGGTTTGAGCTGTGCAGAACAGTTTGGAAATATGTGATATATTTTTAACATCTCTGTATTCCTCAATCCATTTCATGATTTCTGAGTAGTCCAGATTAAAAAAATGTGATTGTAGAGAAAGGAATTTTACAGAAATTTAAAACAAAGAGGTATGGTAAACAACAAGAAGGATGTCAATATATGCACAACTTTCCTCTTGCCAAACTATGCTACCCTCATCCACAGGGCTTTTGATCTGCAGGGAATCTAGTTAAGACTTTTCCCAAGTTCACTTGGTACTTGTGAACTCGTGCACCTTGTAGATAGGTTCCCAAATATTGAGGGAAGAAGTGGCTGCAGGGTTTCTGGTATAGCTGTATTTGCATGGGACAGTTCTAAGATGTTACATCTGCAAATGGATATTTATGCATCGGATGAGTTTCACCATGAAAATTAAAACCATGTAGAAGCACAGGAGAGCAGAGGTTGTGTATTTTTTAACATACACCTAGACATACACACCACTGCAATATTGATACTTGGGAAAAAAAAAATCACAAGGAATTAAGCATTTATTTATCAGACATTGATTCTGCATATGTCTATGTGCAAATACAGCCTTATTCACGCCACACTAAGTACGACATTACTTAGCTAATGTCCTAGCTGCGGCAGTACCGAGATTTATAGCCTCGTTTGCAAAGTCCAGATTTATGTCAGTAGATTTTAAGAAGAAAAAAAAAAGTACAGGAGCCCATGATTAGTTCAGTGTGCTGCAGATCATTACAAACAGAAGAAGGAAGAGAAAGCTCAATGCAAAACACAAGTTCTGCCTCTTTCGTTCCACACCACGCTATACCTCGTAAGCACTGCTGACTGCAGGACCTTCAGATCAGTTTAGGCATTTCACTTTTGTCAGGGATTAACTCATGAACTGCAGTTTGATGTAGATGCGGTTGAAGAAAAAAATAAGACTTAAACTCACGCTGTTATAAACCTGAGCAACCTAATAATGCATAAACACACATGAAATAATATATATTCTCTGAATAAGCTTTTTCAAGGTTGAGTGCTGTAGACTGAGGTCAAGTTAATCTGAAATTTACTGCAGTGAATACATTGAACTGTTAAATGTTGTGATCTGTTCTACCTTTTTGAGATGACGGGTGAATTCTCTTTGTATAATACGCCTTACACAAATGTGGTTCTCAGCTTCTCTGAAGTCCATGGTCAGGTTAACTCTTTCCATAAAGCACCTAAAAGTAAAGTCATTGTGGATAACAAGTTGAACTAAATATAGTTGTAATGTGTAGAATTTCGCTACTTAAACAAATTTTGGAAAAAAAAACAGAACAATTTCAACTGATGCTATGTCATAATCTTCCAACCGTTTCTTCCACAGTATTCTACATGCTCCTTTCAGGAATACTAAACAAACAAACAAACAAAAAACAACAAAAGAAACCCTACAAAAACTTCTAGGTAACTGCAAAATAGATTCACTGTGGAGTTATTTTGGATTGACCCTCGCATCACATTTCCTTCTGACATTCTGTAGTCCACTGCATTTAATCACAACCAATGTTTATGTTGTGTAACTGATATGTATCAGATACTATGTCACAGTTGTGACATTTCAATCAGCACAGTCTGTTTCCATCTCTTCTTGCAATAACAATTGTTTCGTCCAAAGCAGTATTAAATAAGATTATAAGACAGCAGATGGCATCACTTTGTTATTTTAAACTGTTGTACGCTGACCATTTACTGTAAAGAATAACTCATTTTCAAAGACTTATAAACAGAGCTCTATAGACACCACAGACAGGGGACATACCAGAAATTAAAACGTCACCATTTTATCACAGAATGGGTTGGAAGGGACTTCACAGCCCATCCAACCCCAACCCCTGCCATGGGCAGGGCTGCTCCCCACCAGCTCAGCTGCCTGGGCCCCATCCAACCTGGCCTTGAGCGCCTCCAGGGATGGGGCACCACAGCTTCTCTGGGCAGCTGTGCCAGCACCTCACCAACCTCTGAGTAAAGGATTTCTGTGTAACATCTAACCTAAATCTCCTTTCTTTTTAAAACCCTTGTTCTACCACTGAACACACTGACAAAGACTCCCTCTCCATCTTTCCTTTAGGCACCATTATGTACTGGAAGATCGCTATAGGGCCTCCTCAGAGCCTTCTCTTCTCCAGGCTGAGCAATTCCATTTCACCTATCTGGTTGCTTTGATCTGTCATTAGTTTCATGCCGGCATCTTAAAGCAGCCATTGTTCACCACAGCTGTGGCTGCCTTTCTTCCATTCCCTAGGTACTTCCAAGCCCCTCAGCTAGCCTCCTGCACACTGTCAGCTAAAGCCACTCAAGTCTTCAAGAGATCACAAAGCATAATGGCTAGCTTTAGGTAATCTGGCAGATGTGACCTCAGCTTAGCAGTAATGTATATAAACTCCCTTCCTCATCTGTTCCTACTGGGATTGCTACTAAAGCCACATCGCTCTGTAGGGCACAAAACATCAGTTGGAGAGAGCTGCCCATTCAACGAAGTGGAACTCGACAAAGATGGTGAATGTGTCTGTTCAGCATCACATGAAACAGTCCTCATGAAAACAGAGCTAAGTCTAACCAGATCTGCTATTCAACCACCATTTGATAATTTCTCTCCAAACATTCTTTATCTACTTCTTAGAACAATGTGAAAAATAGGCATAGAGAAATATCCTTTGTGTTTTCAAATGATATAAAGATTTGAAAAGGCAAGCCATAAAAACAAAGGCATCTGTGCACAGCCTCCAACCGCTGTACAGAAAAATGGGAATTCAAGGAGGCAATGTACTAAGTTATTTTTCTTATTACTTTTCAGCAGAATAACAAAAACATTATGTTCTACTCAGGGTATTCGGAAAGTGGCTGTCACTGCCGTTTGTAGGTGTAGGTGTTACACTCAGAATACATGATCCAAGCGGTGTATTTTTCCACATGCTGTTCTGCTAAGAACAAATGCAAGCAGGGCCTTAATCTTGAGATGCCATTAGGAAGCATTTGGATGGTCTCAGCACCCAAACATCTAAATGTATATATTCCAAGACTGCAGGTAGTCTATGGTGCAAATCTTGCCCAGAGGCGGCTCTGCACTGGTTGATTCCTGGTGACAGCGCTCACTGATCCCTCTGCCCCACACGCTGCTTTGTGGAAGAGCCCTGATGGCTCTGTGCAATAGCGGCAGGCGTGGGAGATGGGGAAAGGACAATACAGAGCAGAAAAGGAGCAAGCCAGAGCACTGGAAGAAACGCCCTTCCTTGCCCACAAATACGCAGCTCGGCTTTTCTTTACCCACTCCCAAACCCCTTCCCTGGACTTCCTTTTACAAAGCTATTGAAAGAGCCATGCTGTTTGTACTCTATGAACTCAGAGATGGCAGCCTTACAGAATGTTTTGCAATTCTTTGCAGGGTTGCTGGCAGTTTATCCTCATTCAGTGGATAAGTGCAAGTACCCACCAGCATGTGTGCTTAGTATTGAGCGTGCATGTAATGGCAGCCAGGAGTTTGACCTGAACATCTTCTGCCTGCTGGATGGGACTTTCAGGAAGAAATGAATTCGCAAAACCAACAAGGCTAAGTAACTCATGAAGAAGCTATAAATTTATTTCTTCAGAAAGGAAAAAATGTCAACAGGGACCACTGAAAACCAACATTACAACAAACAAATAGGCTATAAAATCTTTTGACTCTGACATCTACTTTCTCCCTCAGCGTTCAAATCAGCACATTAGCAGTATACTACCAAAGCATTCATCCTTTTTCAGGCAGAAAATATGCTTTTTCAGCCACTCCGAGCATGTCATGGTACTTCTGAAAAAAAAAAAACAAAAAAAAAAACAAAAAAAAAAAAACAAAAAAAAAAACAGAGCTCTGGAAAGCTGTGATGAGCAGAGGCAGGAGGCAAGAAATAAATCTTGCATACAAGAAAGTACAGAACAGTCCTCAAATCTTTTGTCTTTTTATGCAAGTCACCTTCTGAAGAGTTGACACTGTGGGCTTTAGACAATGTCCTTTATTTTTCTTCTATTTTTTTCCAAGGGTTAATTTCCCCTTCCCAATCTGGCAGTAATATAAATTGAATGTCATTTTTTCTCAATAATAAAATGAATCATCAATACATACCTAAGAATAAGATGAATCAAAACCAGAAACACCATTACTACTGGTGTCATGATAATTGATATTCATACTCATTGCAGCCATATGCTTTCTTCTCAGACTGCTTTGAAATACCTACTAGTCCACAAAGTAGACAACTGGAGGTCACTAAAGAGTCTGTAATGTTATCCATTATGAATATCACTATTGTAATGACAAAAAAATCATCTGACACAGCTGCCTGCGTTAAGAGAGGTCAGCCTCAAGTGCTCTTACCCTTTCTTATCTTTAAGTTGCAGCTTAACAAGACAGTTGATACGAACCCAGGAACTAAAAAATGCAGGGTACTCAGTAAATAACTCAGGTGGTCTGTGCTCAGTGTCAGAAGTGATGTGGGGTAGGCTTCAAATTTTAGGTAAGTCTAAACATTCACACAAGGCTCTAGCAGGGCTTTGTAAAGAAGAAGCAAGCAGGTTGCCTAATCCCTAGTCCCACCAGTGATTACACTAACTCAGCCAGCTTTATGTGCCTATCTGGCCTCCAGACAGATGTGAATTGAAGCCCCTTAGACTTTCTAAATTCTTTTGGTCAGTTTTAGATTATACTTTCATAACAACAAGGATTTCTAAACCATTCTGACCAACTGGATGGATTTTGAGGAAATTAAATCTTACAATCACACTATGTACTATAATCCTTACACACAGAAAAACATCATTCTAAAATAACAGGGAAAGTAGCATAGACAAAGCAACATTATTTCAGACTCAATTACAGCCAATTTTTGAGCTAACCTATATACACAAAGCATTACACTCTCCCCAGCTTACTTCTTACAGGAACAAACAGGTCTCCAGAACTCCACTCATTGTGACAATAAACCCACACAGGATTCACTGGCCTACCTGCACCTTGAAATTTATTTTCCTCCCAGATCTTCCTCCCCCCTCTTCTGAACTTGCTTTCCCTGCTAGATATTAAACGAGCAGTGAGAATGCCTGGTCTCTGAAGACAATAATAAAGAACTTACACTTTTATCCCAACCTCAGCTGTCCTCGTTGGTTTGCAGATAATCGTGCAGCAGTCGCCAATCACCAATGGATGGTTATCTCCTTGCTTCCTGCTATAGGGCACTACTCTGAAAGCCTGAAGAATTACCTCCTCCTGTCTTTCACAGTGCTTTTAAACTGATGGTGGGAGGGGCAGAACGTCTCCCTATCTCATTGTGTTAGGAAAGCTAAAATTCCCATTGAAAGTGACTCACCAACATTAATCATATATACACCAGATTGAAAAGCTCTCAGAACATGAAGACTGAATCTCATTCTCAGTTAAGCAAATTAGAAGCAAATTGCTCAGCACTATCACATTATCTTAACTGCCATATCTGCACAATTTTGCACAATGGAGCTGATGAATACAAATTTACTGTTTCTAGCATTGAACTCCTAGAGAGAGGTGCTTCTGAATCTTTCAGAGGAGCAATGAGTAACATGCAGCTTCCACTATTCTAAAACGGATAAACAGCACTGTAAAGATTTTTCTCTACAAGATACTTGCTTCATTTACCACCTGTTTTATGCATTAGAATAAACATCCTTATTGACTAACCAAGCAGATGAATACCAGAATCTTCAGTAAACAAGTTACATTGCAGCTTGAAATACTGCAGTTTGTTTGCTCCTCACTGAGAATAGCGTGTACTCTATTTTTCGTTCCGTAACACTAAATCTGAGTACAAGAATGGAAAGGGGACTGCCTAGATTCAAGGCTATTCCTAGAGCTAAATGTTGGGGTAAGGGGGTTGAAGAAGAGAAAAATAAAATGATTTTACTATCATTTCTTGAAGCGTATCTTGAGAAAAAAAGCAAAACAAACAGCAACACTCAGTAAGTCATATTTGGGAACATGTACACTCCACTCGACAAAGCAGGGAATTTTCCCATTTGTACTCTGAGTGCAGCACAGACTTTTGCCTCTGCTGTTTCTGATGATGTTTTAAATTTCTTCTGATATCATCTATCCAGCTCCCATTGGACTATACTCACAATTACATATGAAGCATGTTCTATTAGCTGTAAAAACAGTACAGTTACAAAAAGTGAACAATTCTTTTGAGTTTCAGGGCAGTATTCCAATGCACAGCAACTAGATTATGATCTGTCATGTTCCTGTAAATTAGGATAAATCAAGCATTGCTCAAACCAGCTCAAATCTTGGCATCGAAGAAACCAAGTTCTCAACACAGTAAACTGCTTGAGCTCTTGCCTAGTTAATGATTTCTATTGACATTTAATTACAGCATATTTCCTGAAGTTGAGGCACAGCTTCAGCATAAGTGGGGCTACTCTGAGTAAGAGACTTACGAATCAACACTCATCTGACAAATCGCTTTGAAATCACAGAATAACCAAGGTTGGAAAAGATGTCTAAGATCATCCAGACAAACTGTCCACCATTTTGATATGTAGCAATGTATAATACACAGAAATAGCCACAGGTGTAAACTTAGTTCCTCAGTAAAAGGATACACAGCCCCAAAATTATACTACCACTACAAAAAATAAAAATACTTAAGTGTATCCTGCATACGTTTTGCAAACATATGAGCAAACTAGTCAAATTTCCTTCCTTCCTTGTTTTTGCTATACTTTCTACATCTATACATCTTACTGTACAATGTGAGAACAGTCACAATATGAGAATAATTACTATACATTTCTGTATCTCTAGACAAAAAAAATGTCTGTGTGACTTCAAAACATCAGTCTGTTCTTGATCCTTGTTCAACAAAATAGCTTGCTGCTGTACAGACACAGCACCAACATCTTCAGGTGGTCCCCCTCCCAAATGTTAACAGGAACACTCCAGGAATGAGCAAAATGATAACCTTGCTCTCTGAGGCAGATGACACAGAGTACGGATTCTTATATACATATTCTGCCTCAGAACTGGACTACAAACATTCACTTTGAGATGTGTTACTGACAAGCTTCTATCCTCTGGGGAAAAAAAAAAAATAGTGTCTTGAGCTGGTTATCCTAAAATTGAGATACACAAACCCATTGCTAACTGCTGAGAAAGCTGCATATTGTTCAAGGAAATGGTAATCCAGAAAGCCGAGTTCCTAATGTGACCACGGCGTCACATTTCTGTGGCTCCCAGTGCAATCAGTAGATCCAAATAAATTAGCTGTTAAAAAAATAAATAAATACATTTAAAAAATAAAAAATAAAAATAATAAAAAAAAGTAGAAGCTACCCATAAGATATACAGCACCCCAAAAAAGGGAGCAGCACCCTTGACTAAGGCAAGCTCACATCAGCCATTCAGCAAACACTAGCAGGTGCAGTACCATGTTCATTCGTTCTACCTTCACACTTCATTTATCAGAAAGCTTTTTTTACTAACATCCTCACCGGCAAGAGGGCTTGAAAGCCTTCCCACAAGGACTAAACAGAGCTCAACGCAGGTACACAGCTATTCTCATATTGTTCCTGAAGGTATTTATTTTGCAGGTTCAATCACCACTTCGTAAATACAAACAGATCAAAACATTCTGATTTTTCGTGACTAGACTTTTTCCATATTATCTAATAGTAATTTGTTTTTACACATTCAAAAGAAAAAGCTCCTGAAAAATGTTAGAGATTGAGCTGTTGTTGTCTGCTGCAACAGAACAGAAGCCTGCTTTCTCAGGGTAAAGATTTTACACAGTAAATGACAAGGAAGTCTGGTGACAAAAAGAGTAATTGCTACTGATGGGCTTAATGCCTGCTGCTATAATTAAGTGAACAAAAAGTGACATTAATAACGTAAAAAAGTTCACTCTATGAAATATCAGTCTGGTTGTTACAAAAAATCCTATAAGCTCAGAAGAAGGTAAACTTTTTCTTGCTCAATCTTGAGAGCATAAGGAATAAGCAAGCTTGATTTTCTTTCAAAAAAGTATTTGAAAAGTCTGCCATGACAATTACATATGCCTCTCTCTCTGCTTTATTTTTTTCCCCAAGGAAATTATTTAAGGTCAAAAGGGAACCGTTGGCAGAGGCAGGAGTAGAACACCACCATCAATCTCATGTGAAACCCACATCCAGCTACATGAGTACATGAGTTCACTGCACGAATACGTAGCTCAAAATTCAGAACATATCCCTTTCTCTTCTCCAAATTCCTTTACAGCAGCTTTTATGACATGGGTTGGAATTCAGTGTGAAAGTTTTCATGTTACATTTCAAGACTTTTTCTATAGTCTCATGACTCTGAATCCTTTCTCTTCTTTGCTTAGAAATATACTTAGGTAGTACAAACTGTAAACAAAACAGATGCCTCTGAAGGACTCAGATGCTCAGGAAGTCCTTTGCAGTCTGTGTCTCACTCTGTTTCCTCCTGAGTTTTATTTAACATGTTGGCCTGTTAGAAGTTGTATTCTGCTTCAGATATTTTAAGTAAGTTCTACTAAGACTCGTTTCCCTCCCATTTAGACTAAGAGGACTTTTCACCCATGTTATCTGTGCTTTTTATTGATCAGCTATAAATTCATAATTTATTAGCATGGGGAAAAATACACAAATAATCAGAAATAACAAGGTCTAAAACAGAAAACTCAAACTGACTCTTGGAATGAAGAGGAACGGTAGCATCAAATTAAATAAGTTTTCATCTTTCACATTTGTAACTAACTTCTGCCCTTGTTATGCACACTGAAATATACACTTGCTTTGCTTATACTTAACTATACCACTCACAAAATTAGGTTGGTAAGTAGGAATAACGAACAGTCTTGATTCTAGTATAACACGAGAGAAACAAAAGAAGAATCATGAGGAACTGTACAAGTATGTATTGAATGCCTGAAGGGAACAATTCAGAGGCAGTTAATGAGTACCCAATACGCAAGTGAGTAGGAGAGCAGAGTCAATGTGTGAGACCTGTGAAGGAAAAGCAGAAAATGTAAACAAAGAGATCAAAGCGTGAAATAGGGTTTCAACAATAAACAAATCAAAACTCAACACTTTAGAAACCTGAGCAGTCTGAGGAAGGAAGGCAGAAAAGGGCCAGGATGAAAGGTCAAAAGAGTAAAAAGAATAACGAACAATAGTAATGATAAAGAAAAGGTACTATTAAAAACAAAAAAAAGAACATAATACACAAAACTCGGCAGCATGTCAAATTTTAATTATCTTTTCAATTACTAATTAGACCTTCTCACTGATTCAATGAAATGACAAACTTTCAGGAGTTTTGATGTAACATGATGTTTTTTTCTCCCCGCAATCTGCTCATCACAATGGAGATTTAGAATCCCAAAGCACAGAATAGAGCATTTTCTGTAAGATAATCTCTACCCTTCAACATTATAGGAACTCGATTCAACTTCTACCCTCAATAAAGAAAATGGTGGAAAATTCAGCGACACCAAAAGAGTAAGACTTTACATGTGTTCACAACAAATAAACGTGAGAAAGAAAATGATCTAAAATGGAAATAATCCTTATTAGTTTTTTAAATCCTTGATTGAAATAATTGCTTCTCCACCCACACAAGAATCAAGAAGAATGCAATCAGCAGGCATTTTCAGATACTCAGCCACATGATGCATAGCAGTGGTACCTGCTGTGTGCACAAGTTCTGTCTGTGCTCATTCAAAACATCCTTGTTTAGCTGTGACCTACATGTGCTAAATCTTAACAAGATATCAATGAAAGTGCACTCACAATGGGAACAATTACTTACATCTGTATCGCTGCTTTTACTAAAGTTACTTTAACCAGTAATTACTCATTTCAGAGTCTCAAATTCAGGGAGACCACAGAGAAATCAAATGCATCAAAAAATTGACCATGTCAACCATGAATCTTTGACCAGATTCAAGTTGTAGAAGCTCAACTTGTAGATGCTCACCAGAAGTATCACAGAATCATAGAACAGCCTGGGTAGAAAAGAAGTACAGTGATCATCTAGTTTCCACCTTCCTGCTATGTTCAGCGTCACCAACCACCAGACCAGGCTGCCCAGAGCCACATCCAGCCTGGCCTTGAATGCCTCCAGGGATGGGGCATCCATGACATCCATGGGCAACCTGTTCCAGTGCGTCACCACCCTCTGTGAGAAAAATCTCCTCCTACTATCTAACCTAAACCTCCCCTGTCTTAGTTTAAAACCATTCCCCCTTATCCTATCACTATTGGAGTCCAGGAAGGACTAAGTGGTCCAGAAAGGCATCTTTTTCCCTTTTTTTTTCTTTTTTTTTTTTTTTTAATTTTTGTAATTGGGAACAATTCTTATAATAATTCTTTACGCTTAACTAGGAGAAAAGGAAAGTGAGCACAGTCTCTTTAAAGAATCCAGCACGAAATATAAATGCCACTTTGAAACATATGTTGTTACATATCACGTGTAATTGACATTATGCTGAAGATGGACAAAATTCAATTACACTGATGCTGTATGCCAAGGGAACTCTGATAAATTAAACACCCCTGTTCACAGCTCTGTGAGAACAGAATGTTTTCTTGTATATTGCAGCAGCACACAAAAATCACCAAAGCAAACAGAGGAAGATTAATTGCTGTACTCTAAAAAAGTTAAGTATGAAACATATACATCGACTTCTTCTTTTCTCATTGTCACAAAAAGACAAGGAAGTTTCACTGAACAAAACTGTGTTTGAATTTGAAGCAAAAACACTGAGTACCTGTAGTTTTGCTGGACTTAAGAGAAAAGTGCAAAGGCAAGCACATTTCCATTTTTGCAACAGAAGGGAAGGCAGTGAGAAAATTCATCTCGTGCATTAATCTTAACATTCCCCACAAGTGACTCAGGTCTGCAGCAGAAAACATTCCCACTATCTTATGAGAAAGACGTCATGTTTCCCACACGGAACCATTGGAGAAAAGCCCGAGCAGTGCTGTTTTGCCTACTTTCATCCTGACAAGTCTGTTTTGCAGACCCTTCGGCTGCTCAGTCCTCAGCAGTAAAGAAGTTTTCTCCATTTATGAACAGAAGTTAAACTAATCCTCACAGATACATAATCAGCTTAAGTCAGAGCATTGATAAACAATTATCTAATCACTTACAATTTATTATGGAAATCCATGGGAAAGCATCTTAGAATCAGGAGCAGCAGCAAAGTAGAATAGGAGCTGATCTTTCTGAAGCAATACACGTTCACACACTTAGAAGACAGAAATGTGTGCTTTATATGGTGATAAGTTTAAAAAAATTCATTCAGCAGTGAAGAGTAGGAGATACCTCAGTGAGTTAGGGGAGAAAGAAAGGTCAGAAAGTCACCTGCAGCAACTGAACTTTGATAGTTAGGTGTGTCTGAGCCAAATTGCTTTTTTTGTTTTTTTGTTTCCCCTACTAATACCCTTTTCTTTCAGGAAAACTGAGCGCATGCAATACTCATTAACATCAGGGAAAGCCAATGTATTCAGCAACTGGGAAAAATAAGTTTCAAGTGTCAGGTTTGTGAAAAGGACGGGCAGTCCTGATGCTTCAAAGTTAAGTACTCAGCTTTCGCAAGAGAACCTACTGCATCCCACCAGGAAGTACCAGAGATGTGGGGAGCGTCAGCCAACGGCTTTCTCAACCATCAGCACGCTGAGCAGGCAGCCAGCAGGCAGCAGCAGATGTGGGCGACCTAACCCACATTACTTCACAGAGCTGCAGGAACAAAGTCAGCCAGGAGAGGCTTATATCACACCAGCCCATGACCCCTTATCAGGATTTGAGTGCCAACACAGAAATTGCGAAATTGACAAGAAGGCGAGAGGCTGCCTTCAGCAGAGCTCTGTGCTCGGGGTGCTGGCTCAGGAGTTGAGGTGCTCCTCAGCATCACAGCTGTGCCACATCCCATCCCATGCTCCTGAGCACGCAGCTATGCAGCCACAAGCTCTTTGTCTCGCCCAATGACCAGACAAAATAACTCAAGACCTATCAGATCAGAAGAATAGCAAAAAACCTGACTTAAGTCCAGCCGGTCTGTCAGACCGTTCTTCTCCCAGGAAGTCCCTTGCTGCATTTCCAGCAGGCCAGGAGGGACACAGTGAGAGCTCTGCTGAGAGGAGTGGGACACTGGAGACATGTGGAATCTGCCCAGTCTGATGAGATGTATCCCAAACGCTTGGCAAAAGTCTGTGGCTGCTTGGTTTATTCACGAACATGGACTCTGGAACAGACTTCAGATGGGATTCAGGATAGGATCAGGAGAAACAACCAAGCAGTGACACAGGATTTAGTATCTTCATAAAACAAACATGGTGCAGGAAGGCAGAAGTCAAAAAAATGCCAGTAATAAAAAAGCAAAGCTTGACCACAATACAGGTTAAAAAAAAAAACAACAAAAAACTCAACATAACCACTAACAAAATAAAATCGATTCAATATGAAATGATTAAACAGAACGCTTACTGTAAGCAACAGATTGCAATTCATTCGTCTTCAAAGTATTTCCCAATACAGTTACTCAGCTGAACTCTTGTTTTTTATTAATGTGACATGAAATCTGAATTCGTAATGATTTTTCTCCTTTTATTTATATGCATGGGAACCATTTACAATTCAAATGTGATTTCTCACTGTACGGCTGGATGAAATCTACAGTTTAAGATAAATATTTTTTCTGTACCAGTTTAGGTCTCCCAGTAATTGTTTTCTCATAAAATAACGTACTGAGACAGGACTGAGATTACTGAAAATAACTGTATTGGCAATCAAGGAAGACAATTTATTAAGTGCAAATATTTCTAATTTTTAAAACCAAGTCCTCCTATTATTTCCCACTTTCTTCCACTTTTCTTTACTAAATATTTTATTACTTTCTAGTGGAACAGAAGTGTTGCACACAAATATAAAATATTCTTTAAGTGTTTTCCTTCTCTCTCCGTATCTTACACATTATGTCAGTCGCTCCACTTCAATGCTTAGCTGAAAAGCTGCATTAAAGAAAGTGGAGGTGAAGTTAAAAGAACATCACCACAAAATGTGCAACTTTGCAACTTCAAAGAAACTCGAGTTTTTCCACTTCCTACATCACAGTAAGTGATGTAAGACAAAAGCAAAGAACATAAGTTATGAACCAAACTTCCCATTCATCTCCAGTGGTTTACAAAATTCTTAAACATATTTCCTTCTTTTTCTCTTTGTTGCTGCTGAGTTTGGCACAGACAAGGATGAAGCATCTCCAGGACATGAGCTATTTGAAATTTTCAAAGAAAACAAGAAAGATATCCTAAAAACAAGTGACTTGTCTGGAAGAAATAGACACATATAAGAAAAAAGTAAAATCAAGTTTGGTTACTAGCTAAGTCAAAGCTTGGACAGACACTATTCCTTCCTCTCCTCCTACCAGGTGTTCAATAATTCCACCAAAAAGAGAGGACCATGTAAGCATCCAAATAAATTCATTTTGCCTCCAGTTTTGCTTTCACTAATTATCCTAATCTGAATATAAACTAACATGAATATTTACTACATTTCCACAAGCACTATATTTAACCACTACAGACATGCAGCACTGTATATGACCAGGTAGTCTGGTCTAGTATTAAACATGGAGGATGGTGGCCCTGCATGCAGCAGTGGGGCTGCAGCTTGATGATCCTTGAGGCCCCCTTCAATCCAAGTCATTCTATGATATTTATAAATATGCAGCACATTGATGTGAACTTGAAAAAGGATTACAGAAAACTTTGCAAGGAAATGTACAGATTTCACAAAAGCTTCACTTTTAATGAAAGAAAATATCCATTAATGAGAACCACAGACCTCGCTAACCTCAGTGGGCAGAGATTGTGGATCTGTGTTTAGTTTGGAGTGACTGCTGCACTAACGATTTAGAGAATCCCATCTGTATCACCTCTCAAAGTCACTTGCATGCATCATCTAGGAAAACAATAATAAAACTCTTGAATTTTAATAACTGAAGAATAATAAAGTAGAGAAACAGGGAAACTCAAATCACTGAAAAGTGTACTACAAAAAGTGAGTACAAGGAAAGGAAGAATACCCAATTCTCCTCATGTTCTACGAGGTCAGACAATTATAAGTTAAAATTTGTCATAATGCCATTATTCTTTATAGAAAACTAACATCTGGGATTTTGTTGATCCGTATTTTAAACAACGAACTAAAATGTTCAAAATTTCAAATGTTAAGTAAGCAATCTTTGTTTAGATGCAGATCTTCAGGTGCCAGTGTTTTAAGAGAGCTCTTCAGGAGTACTTCAAACTATTGGTTTGCTCAGCAAGACACTGAAAACTTAAGAATAGAGATATTCTAATAAAGTCAGTGGGAATACCCATTGAGTTTAGCCTCACATAATTTTATCTTAACCTTTATTGCTGATAGTCTGAAACAGCCCAAGTAATTACTTCCACAGTATATAAAGATGAACAACATAACCTACATCCTTTATCAACATGATTAACCATAATTCACTTCTTCCATTCAGTAAAGATAGGAGAATTTGTAAGTCAAAAAGGCTACCAAAAAATGACCCACTTGCTGCAATGCTTATTCAGGGATCAAATATTCTTCTTTTTTTTTGTCTAATTTCTTCTTAGCTTGAACTAAGTGCAGATGGAACAGCTACTGCAATGTTGGCACAGTAAAGTCTGTGATAAGACTACAGCTGAGAAGCTGTAATTTTCTATCTTTATTAGCTGCTTTACATTGCCAGAGAAGTATAAAAGACTGATACTGTGAGTAATAACTGGAGTTACATTATGTGCAACAGAAAATGCAGCAGAACATACACATGGTGTCACACCATGAAGGAATCTTCTGCTTGAGACAGAGTCCATAAAACTTCTCACAGAGCCTTGCTTCTGTCTTTTTTTTTTTTTTTTTTTTTTTTTTTTTTTTTTTTTTTTTTTTTTTTTTAAATCTTGTGCAATCTTTCTTGTTTGATAACATGATTTCACTTAATGGAGACTAAAAATTAAATATTTTTGTCTCCTTATAAACAGTGTAACAGAGATGCACTGTGAGAACTTCAGAGCAACTAAGAACGTTTAATCCCTTTTCTCCCAGGATTCTCCCTTAACTTGAGGCTTCAGAATATATACAGAACATTGGGGGGGGGGAAAAAAAAGAAAGAAAGGGCACCACATTCTCAGCCTTTAAAATAAAGAAAGAAATAAAAGCCACAAGAACTAAATGAACATTTCTGCAACAAAACTATCATTTATTATAGAATGGATCTTTCAGTACACACTAACTTGCTCCTGTCTCTCTACTGAGGAGCTGGCACATTAGTTAGCAACTAAATGTGAATAAAAAATAAAAAGTCTCAAAACATTTAATCTTGCAAAGATTGGAGTACCTGAAAAGCCGTATGTTCCCTGGATGCTTGATGCTTAAAAAGAACTCTTAATGTTTTCTCTCAAGACTAAGCTTTATATTTCTCAGTGCCAACCCATTTAATGTAATCCCATCCACTTGATTATGTCTATTCTGGGAAATGAGAGCAGTGCCCTGTCTTTGAATAAATCTTCCTTTTCAATCAATTCAAGCAGTTCTCAGTATCCTTGCAGTTATACATGCCTACACCTCATTCTGCATCAATTAACTTTACCGTAACAGCTGGCTTGACTATCATAAATAATCGACAAGAGCTAAATAAACTCCTTGGAAGGTGAAGCTAAGGACATCACAGAGACTCCCCACAGCTACCCCACCTGGCAGCAAGACGGTGCTGCCCTCGGAGGCCACGCAGCTGCTGGTCCCCACCACTCAGGAGATATGCAAGAAAATTCCAAGGTAGTAGCTCATGTAAATATTTTGAATATCGTATTCACAGGGAACATCACTGGGCAGTTGGGTGCATGATGAGAGATACAGAAGTTGTATTAAAGAAAGTGCTTTCTGCTTCCCTGTCTGTGAAAACTGTGACTAAAAATCTTCACAACTGCTCTCTTATTTTTTAAGTTGTTGGGCAACAAGCATGGAGAATGTCTTAAAAATCAGGCAGAAGACAAACAATTTACAAGCACTTTTGATAATGCTGGCATAAGTAAGATTCGTCATCTCTCAGCTTTCCTCAACCAGTATCAAAAAAGGTTAGCTGTGTTTTTCTCAGGCAAGAGAAACAGCTTCAGACAGACTGAGTCCCTCTTGTCTCTCATCTCAGTCCTCTCCTCACACTTGCTCTTACATTCCACAGGCCACCATTTTCTTGGACAACCAGCTCTCCTCTTCAAATTTCAAATGCCAGGAAATCTTCCCTCTCGCCTCTCATCTGGATGTCTCTTTCTACCTCCTCTGAAACCTACAAGCATCTCCCCTCATCTCTATCCAACCGCAGCAGCCTCCACACACCCCATCTTCCTAAATCATACCAGGTGTATGGCTCTGGCCAGACAGAAGAGGCCAAGGGCACAGAAGGTGATAAGAGCCGTGAATAACTGCTCTCAAAGCATTTCCAGCACAAAGGCCATTTCACAGAGCTTCTTGGTGTGAGCACTGCCCAGGTCCAGAGGATTATAAGGCTGAGAGAGACAGAACAACTTCTGGTTTAGGAGGTTGTCTGGAGGAGGAATTAAAGAGCAAAGACAGAGCTCACCCTCAGTGCTGGGCCTCTGCCAACACAAAGCAACGAGATGAAAGGCCCTGACCTCTGAAACTTGACTGAGGATTAAATGAGCTTCTTAACATTGTGTACGAACGTAACTGTTTTCATTGTGGTTTACTGTCCTACTAGACTCTAATAAAAGGTTTTCCTCTCAGCATAAACCAATTACATCAACAGCCCAACGTACCCTGGGAGCACACGCATGATTTTCTCCTCTGTGTGACACTGAACGGTCACATTGACTCTTCTTCTTACTGAGGGAATTAATCCTCCTGGCCCACGGGCACGTGGGGCACGTGCAGGTCACCCAGGCACATCCCTGATGGACACCGCCATGGTGCTCAGCCAGGTCAGTGTAAACAGAGACAATCTCATTATGCATAAAGACTTGGTATGGCAAGGATTCTTCAGATAAATTGTTCTGCGATCAGATCTCAAAATCTCCTCACTTTCTACCCTAGCGTGAGATTGACAACAGTCAAAGTCCAATTTAAAGTGGATAAAGGGCTGGGCTTCAAGACCATTACCAAAGAAAATGTGGATGCATGAGCTGGAGAGAGTTTCTAGCTTCTAATATTGCAAGCAACAGAGTCAGAGCAGATACTGTACTACTACCTGACAGAAAATACATCACAGATAGTGATTATCTTAAATGACAACAGATAGAGCCTATTTTTTTTACCCAGGGTTACAAATAAGTCACAGACAGAAAAACTTTTGCCTTTTCAGAGCAACCCTCCAGTTAAACTAGCAAAAATGTATATTGTCACGGTACTCATACACTTAGAGGGAGCTCCTATTACACTGGGTCCAGCTCCAAAAATTTCTCATGTGGAAGTTACTCTTCCAGTCCTTATTATAGCAAGCAATATGGAAGTACAGTGGCACATATTTGGGCATTTACCACACACAACACACCAACTTCTTCCCCTCAAAAGCCCCATGCCTTACTTCCCAGAATTACCAAGGAAGAAGCAATGCTTAAAACAGAATCTGAATAAAAACAGAAGTAGCAGATGGTACCATCTAGATGACTTAATTGACATATGTCAGGATAGCCTTTCTTTCGCATACTGTAACACTGAGTCCAGTCCTGTTAGCTATAAATAAAACCAACGTAAGAATAATCACATGCTACCAGAGTAAAGAGGCTTTCATGTACGTGGCAAGTTAGCCTTGGTCACCTTGACTGAGACACTGAGGGTGTTCCCTCAGTGAACAGTCACAAATATTTATATATGAAATCCTACATAAAGATACAATGGGGGAATTATTAGGGCACCATTAACATTATTTTAATTCTAGCAATGAAGAGATGGACTCTGATAGACTCTAACACCAGAGCCTCGAGGCAGCAGCCTCACAGGGGGCAGATCATGAAGCTTTGTCATTCTGAAGTCAAAAAAGACAACGGTACTGCAACAAATCAGTCTCTACAAACTTCCTCAATTACAGCAAGATAGCTGCTTTCAACAGTAGGCATTTCATTGTGTAACAAAACAGTAATGCCCCTGTAAGCATTAACAATGTGGTGTGGCTAGTTACTGAGAGTTATCCAGAAACTCATTCTTTCCCAACTGGAAGGAGCATCATCAAGTCTTAGCTTTTTTAAACAGCAGATCAGGTTAATGTGTAGAGAGGGCCATATGTGAAGAGTTCTCCATCTCACGCACTTCCCACACTGGTACTTAGCTCAGTCCAGTTCTTGTAGAGATTCCTCTGTGGAGGACTGAGGAGTACTAGCAGTTCAGTCCAACAATACTGTGAATACGACATAAGAGGAGTACTGCTCAGTCTAGAGAGAAACAGCCACTGCCAGGGGAAAAAAAGGAGTCATTAATCATTTCTACATCAGTATCTATGCACATGTGGCATGTTCCTTTCTCTTGTACATCTTGAGGAGCATACAGTCACAGCCCAGAACGGGGCTAAAAGAGATGACAAAGCACCTCAGCCTCCAAAACTGAAAGGATCTGGTTAACTGACGGGTTCTGAAGAACATCCAAGATGAGAGAAAAGATTCTGCGCCCTCCCTCTTTCTGCTAAAAAGCTCAGACTCTGCTCCTTTTTCCCTTTCCTTCCATTAAGCAGTGACGATTTGTGCAGTTGGTTTTATCTCAGCTACTCCAGGTACACGACCCATCACAACAGCCTGTGGTTAGAAGACACTGTGAGTTCACCCTATGAGTTTACTAGTAATATAAACACATTTCACATCTCATTTCAAACTCCACCTGCTTTCTGGACCAACCTGTTATTGTCCAGAGAATTATTAAATGTGTGCAAATATTGGTGTATAAACTCAGGCATTTCTCTTTTGTTTTCCTATTCCTTATCTATTTGCTGTTGTGTAAGACTGCCTATTGACATTGCCTGCTAAGCGGTTTCAAGGCTTCAGTACGTTTAAGTGTTCACCTATTACAGGAATTATTCCATAATATGGAGAGCAGAAGTTTTCCTTACTGAGGAGAATAAAATATTGTCTGGAAAAGGGGGATTATTTTTTTGATAGCCTTTTGCACTCAGAAAGAGCTACATCTTTTCAGCTGATTGAAAGAAATAATTAATGCTGTTTAAAAGCATTGTTGTGTGAAGTTGCAAAGAAAATGTCAGAAACTACCTTTGATTTCCTTGTGTTTGTTTCAGAACATTAATCCAATTTGATAAAGATTTCACAACAAGTGTTTCAATGTCTGCATGCAGGACTACTTGGCCTTTAAGCACACATAATATTTTCCAGCTTCCTTTACTTCATGAACATGGAAACACAAAGACTATTGACCTAAATTCTAGCACAACATAAAAGGGAGCAAGGGGTAGGTACAGGTACTGAGTCTAATCCTGAATTTTACTATTTTTTGTTGTTTTACAACCAAGATTTTATAATTATTTTTCCCATTTCCGTAATACGAGTGAAAGATCCACACTTTAAAGACAAAACACTTGCACCTATAAACCACTATGTCGGATTTAGAAAACAGGGCCAATTCTCCCTGTGCCAAAACAGCTGGGATATTAGCTCACTTTTCAGTGTCAAGTACAGCACGAAGGTAGCCAGGATAAAGACAGCTCAGTGCATGACCTAGGTTGGGTATTCTTACCCACATTATGTGCAGAGTCCATAGGACCAATTTCAACTCTAGGACTATCCTTTCCAGCAGATTTCTGTAATTATGTCAAATAGCCATCATAAGGCCTACAAGTCAGCAAAAATGTGAAATGCTACATAAGTTAACAGGTTAGGCAAGTTGCCTATGCTGCTCTCAGGATAGTGTAGGTACATGGCATAAAAGTGCACAAGCTCAGTGATAAGATTGCAGGTCAGGCCCACATCATGGCAGTATTCTTAGACCTCTAGCAGTTCGGGCATAATGCAAGAACTGTCCAGCACATGAGTTAAAATAAAGCAAAGCCACTGGACTGAAAAGCAGCT
The DNA here is from genome assembly GCF_951394365.1 of Tetrao urogallus. Taxonomy (NCBI): domain Eukaryota; kingdom Metazoa; phylum Chordata; class Aves; order Galliformes; family Phasianidae; genus Tetrao; species Tetrao urogallus. Next base: position 71,238,089 of record NC_136813.1, read on the forward strand.
TTGCAGAAAAAGCCCTAGTGGACAACAAGCTGAATGTAATCTCAAATAAAGAGGGTAAACAGCATCCTAAGATGCATGAGACAAAGTGTAACCACAATTTAAGAGTTAGAATTCTTGCCCTTTACTCAGCCATGTAAGACACATCTGAAGTGATGGGACCAGTTCTGGGCTTCCCCATAAAAGAGCCGATGGCACACTGGAACACATCCACCAAAGGGCCATGAAGATGATTAAGGGACTGAAACAACTCTCATATAAGGATAGACTGAGACACTGGCTCAAGGAAAACTCAGGGAGACTTATCAACACATAGAAGTACCAGATGTAAGCAATAATGGTTTTAAACTGAGGCAGGGGAGGTTTAGGTTAGATATTAGGAGGAAGTTTTTCATTCCAAGGGTGGTGATGCATTGGAACAGGTTGCCCAGAGAGGTTGTGGATGCCCCTGTCCTTCAAGGCCAGGCTGGCTGTGACTCTGGGCAGCCTGGTCTGGTGCTTGGCAACCCTGCAACATAGAAGGGGGGTTGAAACTAGATGATCATTGAGGTCCTTTTCAACTCAGGCCATTCTATGATTCTATGATGTGATTCTACAAACAATTACAAATGGAGCCAAACTCTTTTTTGTGATACCCAGTGACAGGACAAGAGGCAAAGAGGACAGACTGAAACACCAGAAATCCCACTCAAAGTTAAGAAAAAACTTTCTTCTGTGAGGGTAGTTAAATCCCAGAACATGTTGCCCAGAGAGGCTACAGAGTCTCTAGCTCTGAAGACATCCAAAATGCATCAGGACACTGCACCAAGCAACTTGGAGTAGATTACCCTTCTCCGAGCAAGATATTAGACTATGTGATCACCAAAGGTGCTCTTCCAATCTCTGAGTCCATTAAAAAAAAAAAAAAAAAAGTGAAGGAAAGAAGTGACACCTTCCAAAATTTGTGATACAAGTTAGATAGCATTTTGTAAAACTGGAAGGAATGCACATAGCAAGATGTAATTATTAAGCTGACATTCATTCAATTAAGTGCCATTCATTCAAACTTAGTCTACTCAAGTAGATTTAAGTTATTACATTCATTCTCCAGCCTTCTCAAAGGAAGAGAGAACATTTTAAACCCACAAAACTTCTTCTGTCAAACAAGCAGTTTTTATCCATCAGTAACTTCTCAGCCAGCTGAGAAAAATAGGTGACAAAATACCATATAAAAAAGAAACTAGTACATGATGTTATTTTCCCCAGATCTGTACCACCACTCTTGAATCTCTAGAGAGTATAAACATGCTAATTAGAACATTGTTGAAATAAAATGTACCTATCAAGATAAATAAGTACACCCAACAGAATACTCAAAGTTATTATGAAAACAAACTGATTAAGCAAGCAAACTGATAGCACACACTTTTTCTTTATGGAACTTCAGAAAGTGTGCTGTGTGCACACTCACACTTCACCTAAATGTGGCCAATAAAAACTGCTGCCAAAAGCAAGAGATCTCCTGTAGGGCACCAAATAAAACAATATAAAATAAATAAAAAGAACTAAAAGAGAATGTAATAAAAAATTTGCCCAAGTAACCCACTACCAAACTACCCAATGGATTAATAAGCTAATAAATCTTTCAATTAAACAAAATATATATTACATTTAGATTTTGTTTCACTATTTTATGCCAACGTTGAGACTGACCCAAAGAATGTCAATCCAAATCTGCATGTGAAGTTGCCTGAAACTGGCTAGGGAAGGAATCCAATGAAACAGCTCTGGTCTTTTACTGCAAATCAAAGAAAGCGATTCTCAAAATAAAAACACACTTTCTGAAGTCACAAAATGATAAAGATAACCAAGACAATGGCTTTCTTTGAGGAGCTTATGCTTATCTCGCTGCCTTGAAATTCCACCAGAATGGAGTGGCATTTTCCTTTTTGGACTCAAGGAGAATGATGAGTGGTTACATTGAAAACCCACAAATACTGGCATCCGTCTGACTCCAACTCAACTGGGGATCAGTGCTGCCCTAATAAAGTCTCTTGCCAGGCCCTCTTACCAGAATGCATTTCTCTAAAAGCTCTGTTTCAACTCAGTGTATCCTGATTATATTCTCCAGCAAAGATGTCTTCAAATTTTTTGAAACAGTTGTGTACTCAGCTACACATGTAGTACATGACTTTCAGTGATGTCCAAACAACATCAGCTATTGAGCTAGAAGAGGCTTACTCAGCGTTAAAGACAGAACAACATGAAGAGATGGCATGAGTCTTTATGCCTCCAGTCAGGCCCTCATCCCGTACTAACAGAGGCAACGATTACGAACTCAGCGTGTTTGGCAAGCATTTATCCATAACTGGATTTAGGGGCATCCCGTACTGTCTGCAGTGGTATGTCACATTAATGATTAGCAGTAATAAAACACTGCAGAAAACTGCCCTCCATGTCTTGATGATGGTAAATGGAGTCAGTTAAAAAGATGCTATTCAAATTCTGGCAATAAAACCAAAAACGGAACAGACACCTGAGAATGCTTAAGTAGTGCTGAAGCATCTGAGATATCAGAAGCATCTGGGGAGGGGAGGAACAACAAAGCAACTGAATACTTTTTTAACTACTGGTACTGAAAAAAAAGCCACTCCCATTCGTGTTAAAGGGATTAGGATAAGAGCTTTGCAGACAGTCATATGCTAAGAACCACACAGAAATCAAATATGTTTTAAAAGTTCTGCATGTAACAGGATCAATGCCAGAAATTCTTATCAAGACAGAATTCACTGCATTACATTATTTCATAAGCAGATCACAGCTCCCAGACTGCTACTTCTGCTGCAGAACAACTTTGGCTAAGCCAAAGCCATTCCAGAGGAGCTTTAATGATGAGAAGATGCCTTAAGGGATTTTGCTCACAGTAATGATATTAATGTTTTGCTAATCTAAATGATATTAACCACAATAATACCTAAACAACAAAGTTTAGAATAGAAAGAAAAAAAGAGACAGGATTGTTGTATCAGCTTACAAAGCCATACACCTCCCATCCACCCCCCCAACACCCATTCTATACAAGGTGTGGTGCTACCTCAGTGCCAGCACAGTACCTGATGGAAGGGATGTCAGGCGTGATGTAAAGGCTTGTATTCATGAGTTTGTATTCATGAGCTCAAAATGGATAAAGTCAGACATAGAAAGTGGCAGGAAAGAATGAAGTTGTCCTAAAGCAACAAACAAATTTTCCATTTTGCTCAAAGGCTCATGTGATTTGATGGCTACAAAACAACTGTAAGATAAGAAAGCATTTGGAAGAACAACAGGCAAGTAAGCTCTCTATCACTTTGTTCCTTAATATCAAACCATATAAACCAAAATCCAGAAATCTTCCATCATTGCACTCTTTAAAACTTTATGGAAGCCAGTAATTGAACATTTATAAAACCCTCTTCACATCCTTCTCTGATAGCCTGGCTTGTCTGTGGTTGTACAACATTACACAACATACTCCCAAACTTCAGAACCTATTTAAGGCAAAGTAGCTGTGAAATGCATCAAACCTCTGGCTAATTTCCATGGAACTTTTCATTTCTTCTGCCACTTCTGGTTTCCACTTCACTCCAGTCCTTCTCATTTTATTTAATTCACTTATTTAATGTTTTATATAGTACCTATCTCCTACGCCCTCCTTATAATACAGCCTTAAAAGGACTTGTTTGGGTTTGTGGTTTGAGGCATAGGAGAGGGGGTTCCTTTCGAGTGCACCATGTCAAAGTTGTTAGAAGACAGCAGCTCCTGGTCTCCCAACCCATTTTTAAACAGCAAATGATTTAAAAAGTCCGCGTGCCATTTCTCACTAAATCCAGCTTTATGATTCTCCTTGTTGCAACAGATAGAATCTGCATTTTGGTGAGAAACATTAAGTGAAGTATTCTATAATTTTCACTTTAAAAGGATACAAGAATCACTAGGCTCCTTACAAACTCGACGTATTCAGCACACATACAGAAAAATTTAAACAAGTCCTTTTAAGGCTGCATAGCTTCTGCCTTAAAAAAAAAAATAATAACAAAACACAACCCTCACATATTTGCTGGACTGGGTTGTGAGCACTTCCCAGGGCTCTTCCCTTAAGAGAATCAGAACTGTGCTTTGCACCCATACACGTGGAGACAGAATCCCACCTCATTCCTCTCCAGAAGAGAAAGGATGGCTGGGAGACGTTTCTTACCCTCTGCAGAAACTTATTTAAAGAAAAAGAAGTGCTTTATAAACAGTTTATAAACATTCATATATAAAACTATAATTAAAAAAAAAAAAAAAATGGAGGAAAAAGGAATTGAATTAGTCACTGCACTAAAACTACAAGCTATTTTTTGTCCCAGTGACACTAAAGCTCACTTTTCATTTTACCTAATGCACTTGACTCCAAGCTTTGTTTGCTTAAGTTCTGCATTTCCTGCCCTCCTAACATTAATGGCCCAGAAGGCCACTTGTTGCACAGGATTTGACGTCTCAAAGTGATGTGTCCTGACTGTAAATACAATCAACTCAATAGAAAAGTTTGGAGATGAAAATACTTTATATCTTTTTTTCAGATTTTTATGTCCTCCAGCACATGTTGTCTCCATGGATACACACGGCTCTCTTTTTCACTTATTTGGAGCAGAACATGAGACTTAGAATAGATATACACAATGCTAATAGTCCTTTACGCACAGAAACCACAGTGAAATTCCTCAACACAAATCTTTTAAATCTAAAATTGTTCAGTGAACACCAATGCTTTTTGTGGAACTCCACCAGTTTTGGCCAGAACATAGATTTTGTATTCCAGTCAATGTTTGTGATGAGAGAACACAGGATGGACCATTCAGAACAAGATGAGGAACACAACCTAGCAGACAGGTTGCCCAGGATCTCCTTGCTTCCAGAGCAGAAACCTCCCAACTTCTAATCTGAGTTTATTTATGCATAGCCTGTGATTTATTAGATGCCATCACTGTGCTTTTACTGGAAGAATTCTCTTTCTTTTCTGTTTATTCCTTTGATGTATTCACTAACAATAATCACAGCCTTCTCATCTTTCCTTTTGGTAGATTAAGCAAAGTTATTCTCCTCCATTCCTCAAGATCACAGTACCTCTATTTCCTGGACTGTCTTCTTACAGTTCCTTCCCACATTAATTTATCTCTCTTGAATGAGGAGCATTAGAAACATACTCAGCTCCCCAAAGAAACTGCATAAGTGCCCTACGCAGTGGTGCAAACACTTCCTCTAAGAAAATCTTGACACCTGATACATCAGCCGAGGCCAGTGCTGAGAAAAGAACAAAACACACGAGCTCCACAGAAGTACAGCAACCACTAAAGATAATCATCACTCTGGCAAAACTCAGCTGTGGTAAAACTGTATTTCAGTTTTTTCCTCCTCTTTCGCTCTTCGTTACTCTTTGCCTTTAATAAAGACTTCCTTGTTCAAAAGCCTTTCAAACAACTGATTTCAGAATAACCTGCAGGTGCCTGAGTCACACTTTTCCTTCCTCTCAGCAGTAAGAATTATCTGTTATTCCTGAGTCATGTGAGCAGCTCTGAAAGGACTGATCCACCAAAAAGAATCGAGAATTTTTTAGATGATAAATTTTTTGTTTCAGGCCCTTACCGTAATTTGTGATGATGTCTAGTAACACAGTCAACCAAGACTCACAGAGAGAAATATCTGACAAGAACAATTTATATACTTTGAGAAAAGAAAACATACTTTTGATGGTATTCTTATGTAGGGATGGATATTATGGTTCTCAGGATCCAAGAAGACCACGTGCATTTATGCTTTATGATGAACCTGATATTTGCATCAGTTTCCTCTGTAAAGAAATCAGCATTACTTTCGACAGCCGTCATAGAAGCCTTTAATATCCCAGCAAGGGCTTGCTTTGCAGCATACCTTTCACTCTCAGTTAATCCTACATTTACATCCCCAATAAAACATTTTCAGTACACTGCAGAAAGTTTGGGGATTTAGATTAAAAAAGATTTAAGTCTCAACCATGTTTTAGTCCCTGATCTCTTTTAGTTAATTTAATTACTTTAATTACTTCTGATTATATTTTGTTCATTTACCTATTTGAGATGAATTAAATGATGAACATATGTTCTAGGACTGTTTTCACTGACAGCTCTTCTACAAGGCCATTCCCACACATTAAAACTAAGCCTGAGACTGCGTGATCTCATTCAGTAACTACAGGGAAAAGAAATACATTGACTCCTACATCCAGAAATATCTGTCATTATTAATAGAATCTTCTCCAAGAAACAAAAATTTCCCATAGACATGCATCTCCCAGTTGTATTTTCTTACTTGGGTAACATAAGGGGTGCTAGACCAAATCTAAACTTGGCACTGGGACTTCAAGGACTAAAAGCATCCCACTGCACCTGATGTCTCAGAATCACAGAATATCCTGAATTGGAAGGGACCCCTAAGGATCGAGTCTATCAGTTGCACACAGAACTACCTAAAAATTAAATCTGTCGTGAAGAAGTAAAACAAAACACAGGAAAAGTTCCTGGATCTTTGCCTTATGCCATCAACCAGAAGACCTTCCACACCTCAGAAGCTGGGATAATCTCATCACTTCCGCACCATTTGGGGACCTTGCGAACAGGTTGGGAAACACAACAAAAACTGTTGATTGTCTCCTAACAAACTCATTCAGAACCATTTTAAAAGTTTTCTTAGGGACAGAAAATTTGAGAATTTGAGAAGCTTCAGGAAGTTTTTTAAGTTTATGGACCTCCTTGTCAAAAACTGTCAGATAATTAGCCAATTTAATAGAAGACTCTTACCTACTTGAGACAGATACATATGGAAGGACAAGTTTTCAGATGATTTAATATTGATTTGGCATTTCAGAAGCACCGCTCACTTTTGTAGCCTAAAAAGGGCAACTCTAAGCAATCTCAGTGCAGTTAACATTTATTAACACTTTGCATGAGTCAATATTTCAAAGTGCCTTCTGCTATACTTAAAACCATGTTGGCATACATTTCCTTTGAACATTTTGTTAGGTGCCTCCAAAACTTCAAAATGGGGGGAAATGATGTAGGATAGACCTGGAATGCTTGCCCTTTAAACAATGAGGCATACAAAGATCTGTTATTGTTCTTCCCCATTCAGATTTATGAAATGTAAGAAAGAAAGGGGAAAAGGAGAGAAGGGGAGAAGTGGAAAAGGGGAGAAAATAACATTCAACTTCACTTAATGGAACGTCAACCTTAACATTTTATAAATGTTAATTCCATTTATAAATGCATCATATTCCTGGTGAGAGCACACGGCACCAGGTCCACAGCATAGCAAATATAATGATTTCAAGTCTTAATTGTAACCATGTAAGAGAGCAATAAGGTCAATTTGAATGGATAATGCTTGCAACAGATTTTCCTTAAATAGCATGTACTGTTCTGCACCTCTAATACTATTTTTGCCTCTTTTATCAAGTTTGGCAAAACAGAAAAAACAGTGCCAATAAAGTGCATAAATTAAGAGGAGGAAGAGGGCCATACTTAGCATTATTTCTAGTTTCCCTCATCTCTACCAGTGGAGGCAGCAGATCGTTCTCTTAAGGGATGATGATTGTTCAGAGGCACTGCAGAATGAGGCTGATGAGGGCATCTATTTAAAATATGGGAAATACAAAAAACCAATGAGTTGGAAAGACCGCAAACGGTGGTGTTCATCTCCCTGGAGAATGCTGCAGCATGGAAGTGACTTGATAGGCTCAGGCTCCATTTAAAGCTAGAGTTGGGGAGGGAGCAGGACTGTGGATATTCCCTCAGGTCCATGCCATGATATAAGCTCCTGCCATTCTGCTTCCCCAGATAGCCATTTGTTTCCACCACACCTGAAGGCCTCTCCTAGGTAAAGCCACAAGAAGGAGGCAGAGGCACACAGTAAAGATGCCCATCACAGCAAAGGGCGAGCTTCACTTCTTCAGCCAAAACAAAATGAAAAACTTCAATCAATATCAGGACAGCAAAAGTGCAGTTTAAGCTAAAAGATCACACTGCCCCAAAAACAAATTCAGTCTGACAGAAAAATGACCATCAGTCAACGCATTCTGGAAGGGCGCTCTGACAGAAGGAGTAAATTGAAGAAAAGCTGCTTCTGAGGAAGAGCTCACTGCTCTTGTGTTTATGTAAGGGATTACGTGCTGCTCCCTGCAACAGAAAGGGGCAGGAATACATGGCCCAGGACTACCCCTGTCCTACATTCCTAGATACTGGTCAAATGGAATTTTGCTAAACTTTCCAAATATTTTCCTTTTGAATAAATCACTTTCAAACTTAATGGAAGTGAAGAATTCTAGCCTCAAAAACTGATGTTCTTTATATAAAGACATCGAAACAGAACAAGCCTTCTTCAAAACCTTTGGGAAAACGGTCAGAACCCTACTTTGCCAAACACGAGCAATAAGTCCATTTGTTTCCAGAGCACTTTTACTGTTTGCTATTGCCATCCTTTTTGAAGACAAACCAGATTCTCAGGAGAACAGTAACTAATAGACTCAGTCAAGAGATCATTTCCCCTGGTCCTTCTACAGTGCTAAACAGCCTAATTCTACAGGGAATAGACTATAGTGTGAGTGCTGAAAAGAATCCACGTCTGCTGCAAACGAAGGAGCTGTGCACTGAAGCAACAAGTGACAAGCAAATGTTTAAAGAAACTCACGAAAAAGCTACTCTTCCACCCCATACAACTTTTCTTGGTGCTCAAGTTAGACCTATGCAGACTTACTAAGAGTGGAAGTACCTGCTTCAGCAGTCATTTAAGAATTAACTTACATACATTTAAGAGAGTACAAGCCTATGGAAAACATACATGAGCCAGGAAACTACCAAATATTCGTGACACATATAAGAACATGGGACTTAAGAAGTGGCTCATAAGATCATGGGTGACTCTCCTCACAGTGTCAAATGGCAGACACAATTTTGATCTTGCAGCAAGGAAGAGGTACGCAGGTATTAAAAGAAGGCACCAGAAAACAGGCTGTGAAAGCAATAAAGAACCTGAAACCTTCTGGATAAACAATTTTTATGCATCAGATTCAGTTTAAATGCTGCAGAAGGGGCATCCTTCTGCAAGCACAGTTGCGAGCAGAACTGCATCAATGTTCTCATTTCAAGTTATTTAATTTAATTACACTTATATCTTGGTCCTTAAATTTTTCTCCACTACGGCTTCGTTGCTGGAACTTGTGCAATCAATTCTGCCATTATCAGAACTGCAACTTTCTAACCATTTTTCTGAAAGACTGAGAAATAATGTTCTTAAGGAACAGTATTTTGGGAGAATAATTATTCAAAACTCATATGTGAGCTCTCAATTAACAAACAAACAAAAAACCGAAACAGTGAAAATGCTACAACCAGAAGTCACTGTTAAGCATTATGTCAAGACAACCTTGTGTTAGAAAGTGGCAAGGAGCTCTCTTGTTTACAAAACAGAAGAAATGCCCACACATAAAGAAAACATTTCCAAATGAATGAACTAAAGGTGGTCTCAACTAGTTAATTGTATTCTTGCAAGAGAGAACAGCTTTTCTGTTGCACCCTCAAGACAAATGCATGGCTCCTTCTCTCTGTCCCATTTGGTGGCTAAGCTGGTGACATTAAAAACCAATAACAATGGGTTAACTGGGTAATCTTGTCGACAACCTCAAGTGAAACACTACAAACGGAGAAACAGAAAAAAAAAACAAAACACAAACCAAACAGGTTATGCAAATACAGCACTAAAATGGACACAGATATGCAATCAGTAAATTCTAACACACACACAGAAGGAAGACATATGACAGACACACTTGTGATTATAAGGTTCTCTTTTCCAAAAGAAATATCTCCTTTTGAGAGTGGCTTCTCACTAAGGCAATGGTAAAGCAGGTCTGCCTTCTGGCTTGGTGTTTGTTCTCATGAATGCGTCAGCAGATTTAGATGAATTTATAGCCTTATCCCTGAGCACTGCTATTCAGCAACATTAAGCAAGCAAATTTGCAGCTGAAGGCACCAGGAGCTAGCAACCACTAGGACTAATGAAAACCAAGCCACTGGTCATTATCTGAAGAGTCACTCTGTATTCAGTAACTACTCACAAGCAGAAGGGGTTTCCTTCAGCTGTTTTTTGAGCCTCAATTCAATTTCTCTACAAGGAGTTCTTAAGAAGACCTTCCAGCACTTGAAGGGAGCTTACAAGCAGGAGGGGAACCAACTTTTTACATGGGCAGATAGTGATAGGACAAGGAGGAATGGCTTTAAACTAGAACAGGAGAGGTTTTGGTTAGATGCTATACAAAAATCCTTTACCAGAGGTTGGTGAGGCGCTGGCACAGATGCCCAGAGAAGCTGTGGTGCCCCATCCCTGGAGGAGCTCAAGGCAGGTTAGATGGAGCCCTGGGTACCTGAGCTAGTGGGGGGCAGCCCTGTCCATGGCAGGGGTTGGGGCTGGGTGGGCTTTGAGGTCCCTTCTAAACTAAGCATTTATGTGATTCTGTGGTTACATGTGCCCAGAGTAGACCTCAAGCAGTGACACACACCCATTGAAGAGCCAGTGGCCCTGTGATGACTGACTGCTCTGCACACATTGAGCATGGAGAAGGACACCAGCTGAACCATCTGCGGAGCTGCATCTGAACCCTCAGTGGAATATGGTGTCCCCACTGCTCCCCACTTGAAACAAATGAGAACACAGCTGCAGCTTGCTATTCCTCAGAGGCAGCAACGGTCCTAACCTTCAGAATTCAAGAGACAGGCTTACACATGACGTAGTGGAGCCTGAAAGCACCACTCACAGGGCTGGCACAATCTAACCCGCATGTGGCATAGCGCAGACAAAAGCACAATCCTGAATACAAAGAAGCCTAATCATAAAACATAACAGTAATAAGGTGACAAGCAATCAGCAGACATTCGTTTCCCACTTTTTCTTCAAGCAGAGAAGGTCTGAGGAGATTGAAAGCAAACTCGCAAAATGAACCTGCTTTGATCAACTCAATCAAAAATGCCTGTTCCTTATCTGCTTATTTAGAACCCAATTGCAGTTACATATTTGTTTAGGTACCTAAATATGTACTATAATGAGAGCATCTGTTCTTACCTTGCTCTCCTCATCTTATTTCAGTTGCATTCATCCTTGCTTAAAATGGAAAATTTTAAATGGAAATAGGAGGAGGTCAGTCCAGAGAGTAATATGAATAGTAAGACACATTAAATCCTCATGATAACTCCATTAACTGCAGGTTCTTACCTGAGAATAAATGTGACCTGCTAATCTCCGCTCGCAATTGCATGCTTAATAGATAAAAAACAATTCTACTAATTTAGTAGAAATACAAACAGTATCACCAATAGCTGAAAATGAAATTTTTGTGCCAGAAAACAGCACGATGAGTCACTGTGAAAACAAGACAGTTATTTGCTAAAACCAAGGACACACGCACACTTCTAACACTGTTACCCATGACTGTATAAAAAATGCATTAAACTACCAAGCAAGCTAAGTACAAGTTCTGCTCCTAGCAGTTCATAAATTTGATTTCATTAAAAACTATGTAAATCATAAGCTCAGAAAAGAGAAAGGGCTGCATAAATGTTCAACTCTAGGAACCTGTCTGCTTGGGATGTGCTCTGTTTCTAATTTTTAATTAGCCAAGATTGCTCTAAAACGACAATATATGTTTCAGATCGACAGTTTGCTCTAAAATGTTAATCTCCACTTCTGTACTTCTGTATTGAAGACAGGAGAGAGGCACATGGAGCACACAGGAGAGAATGGATGGTACAACAGTGGAGATGGCACATAAATGGAAATGGAAGGAGGAAATGTGTAACAAACAAAGACTACATGTGCAAGCCTAAGAATGCTGAAACCATTCTCACCCCTGTTAAGCAGCCACACAAATACCAGTATTTTCAGATGTAATCATTTAAATCTACTCCCGTAGCATGAAAAAAGTTGCAGCACTGCAGAAAATTTCAGACAGGCAAATTTGACATAGACCAAAATAGCACCCTGAAGAGAAGATCAGCAGCAAGATAGAGGGTCAAACACCAAATCAAATGCCTCTTACACACAAAAATAATCAACATCATGCAATGACAATCCATATAAGCCAAGGGAAAAAAAAAAAAAAAAGGAAGAGAGAGGAAGAGGGAATCATTTTACTTCAATCTGCTGCATCTATGCAACTGAGACCCTCCATCACAAGTGAATTTGAAGGGTTCAAAGCAGAAACTCAGCAAAATTAAATTATTAAGAAAGAACACATGAAGACCTTAGGAGAATTCTGTTAAGCCTATATTGGAGAATGTGCATTAGCAAATTAAGTATGGACACACAAATCCTGAGAGAAGTAGAAAAACCTTTTATTTCCTGCTACTTTTAGTGGAAGGAATGCAATAAACTGCAAAATATAACACAAAGTAAATAATTATTTGTAGCCAGTAGCATTGTATTTATTTGAACACAAAAGATGTAGTACAGACTAGAAAACTGATTAAAATGTGTAAGAGATCATTTAAGAGAGCTTAAAAAGCCTTCCTCGGAACGTGTTACTAAAGGAAAGGAATTCAATGATGTTTCTGCAGATGGAATTCCTTTTTCAGGCATGAATTCTAAGCAAAGGGCAAATGATTTAAACAACTGGTACAAAATAAGCCAGAAGAAAGATATATGTAAACTCTGCTTAATGTTACACGCAAGTTAAGGTATAATGTACCACATTTATAGTCATAGACAGAAACTGTAAGGGCTTCCTGGCAGTATTATTTCTAGACAAACATTTGGGAGTTATGCTTAGGGACAGAAAAAAAGCCAGCTTGCTACTCAAAAGAAATGCTGTCTGTGTTTATTTCAATTACTGTCTATTTACTGTATGGAGAGAAATACTGCCCTTTACTATTTTCAGCCCTCCGATGAGAAAAAAAAAGAGCTGCAACAGTATATACAAAGCTTTTGCTCCACGGTAACAATTAATAGGTATTTTCTATTAGCAACAGTGCATGAAGAAGAACACAGCCTTAGGCTTCAGCTGGCTCAATTTGCAGGGCCAGCTAATAGAGAAGGTATCTTTCCAAATTCAGCTGTGCTGACCTGAGAGTCCCTGAAAGACAATAAATTTGAAAATCCAAAGTGTCATTTCATCCCAATACTTTATAAAACATGTCTGAATGACACTTGGACATTTTTAAAATAACTAACATAGGTCTTGCTCACCTGGATTTTAGACAGCCTGCACTAATGCAAACACAGGATTACATGACCATGAATTTCTAATGGCAAAGCAGAAATAAAAAGCGATACAAATTGGTGTGGCACAGTATGGGAAAAGCCTAAATTCACTCCACTGCAGGAAGGGACACAAACTTGACTCCAGCTCAGTTTCAGCAATGGCCTAAAAGACCCACTGACATCTTGAATTTATGGCAGAAATATTGTTCCAGCACTGAAGAATTTAAATACTCTCCAGCTACTATACAGTCCTCTCAAGAAGTAGGTATATAGTTCTGCTCATCACAAGCACCACTAGCAACAAAATCTCTAGATTCATAAAGAAAGAATCAATAAATGGAGTCTCCTAAACTTCACACACGAAGGAAGGCTTTCAAACACTACAGAGCCAGCAGATAATTAATTAATTGAAAGGATCATGTCTGATGCCATGAACTACCTTTACTTGGATAATTAGTCTTCATTAGTAAACTCACAACAGTGAGAATTTCGATCAGAAAAAAAAAAAAAAAATGAGCCAGAAAGTAATGGTCATCTGATAAGCAAGCATCTTTTCTGTATCTGCCATCTTTTCTGTAGATGTAACAACACAGACTCTTTTAGGAAATTCAGTAACAAAAGCATTTGACAAATTGCAGAGTTTGCTTTTCTTTACCTTATTCTTTGTGATTCCAATGGAGATCAACACCTCCTGTTGCAACATTTTTATCTTAAATTCCCATAAACACACAATTTGATACTGCTTCACACAATCTGTGTGTGTGATCACGTGTAGAAAATCCTGACCAAAATGCAGATGCACCTTGTGAGAAGGTAGGTAAAAATCACATTCTCAACTTCACATAACATTGATCTGTTCTCCATGCTGAATTTCACATTCATGTCTGATTAGGAACAGGCTTCTTAAATACATTTCAGAATAAGGTCATGCAGGAAAATTATATATATATATTAATACTGACCTACAGTGCCACATATGTGAGAGCAGGTGAGATCCATTGCTGCTTGTTCCTGAATTACTTAGGCTTCATAGAAACTTTAAGGCTGGAATCACAGAATCGCTGAGGTTGGAAAAGACTCTAAGATCACCTAGTCCAAATGTCATCCCATCACACCATGCCCACTAACCATGCCCCTCAGTGCCACATCTACATGTTTCCTCAACACCTCCAGGGATGGTGACTCCACCACCTCCCTGTTTCAATGCCTGACCGCTCTTTTGGAGAAGAAATGTTTCCTAACATCCAACCTTAACCCCTCATAGTGCAACTCGAGGCCATTCCTTCTCACCCTCTGTATATCACACATAGCCTGTCTGCACTCATTTGTCCAGATGTGCTTAGAAGCTGAAACAGGCCATGCACCTGACTACAAAAATACCAATAATTCAAGACCACAGAAACGGGCATCTGGGAAAGGAAGTAGCCTGCCCACTGGGGTTCCCCATTACTCATATCACTGCTTGCAGCTAGCTCAACATCATCTCCTGCATTCTGCCACAAGTTCCTCAGTAGCATGCTCTGCAGTAGAACAAATCACTCGACTTGTTTTAATTAAAAGGTAATTTTCCTGGGCATGGGGAATGTTTCAAACATGCAGTATACACAGCTACAAACACTGATGTTAAAGGGGTACATAATCATGGCATGCAAATATCAACGACAGCCTGAAATGACAGAACGTGAACAGTTCACCAAGAGGAAAAAAGGAAACATTTAAGGGCAGAGTACCAATAAAAGGATGTTTTACCCAAAGGTCACTGGAAAGTGAGACAGTTTGCCAAGGGAAGCAGCGGCTGTGGCTTCTGCACAATACAGGATCCAACATCTGTTTCAAGATCCATGACATACTTCAACAAGGAAAGAACTGGGCTACAAGCACATACAGCTTTCCTCCTACATCAGCCGAGGTTTGCTTTGTCTTTTTTTTTTTCTTTTTTTTTTTTCTTACAGACAACACTATGTACCACATGCACTCAAGACCCCCTCCCTCCCATAATGCTTAAGTGTATTTTCAAATTTTTCAAGCAGGCTTAATATCTGTATTTTGAAAAACAAAAAACAAACAAACAAAAAAAAAACACTTCAGATTCTTTTCCACAGCTTGTATTTAAACAATAAAGAGTTTTTCAAGACTCAGAGTATATATTAAAAGGATCAGACTGGAAGAGATACAGTAATCTACACAAAATGAGAAGAATTTCAGCCTGCAATGATACTGAATCCATATGTCAAGTCATGTAGAAATGAGCATTAACAGGAGCTCTTAAAGACCATTGGGCTAAGGGAGAATGTAATCAATATTAAACACCACCTAATTTATGTCTCTAAATCAAATCTGACAGCCTAGACAACACAATAAGCTTTCCAAATCCATAAATATTTGCAAAAAAATCATACTCTTATCAATGGCAAGAAAAAATAACTGCAAATTTCAGAAGATACAGATACTCAAGCTAACATCTGGATATTATAGATCAGGTGTCCAGTGTCCATAGACACACTCAGTCACACAAGATGCTTGATTTAAAAAACAAGTAAACAAAATATATACCTATGTGTTCATCCACAGCAGGCAAAGAGGCTGAAGACTGACTGTAAGCCAGGTGAAATACACAGTACAATACTGTCATAAATTCACAGGCTCATCTAGGTAGTATAGCCATGGCAGATTGATAATCAGGTGCAGATTAGCGTACAAAAAACACATGGATGAAATGTTATTTTAGAATAATCAGTTAAACTGTATGGTGAAATAGCAAGCAGATTCCAGTATCATTTCCAAAGACTCACTCAATTGCTCTAGAAGCACATCCCCCCCCCCCCCCCCCCCCATGAAATAACAGCAGACGATGGCACAGGTAGCTACAATTAGGACTTGCTCTTCTTCTCTACCCAAGTGCACTGCTGCCTGGACGGACCCAACTCCACTCATTTTGCCTTTAAAAAGTGAAAGCTACCCTGCAGTGTATTCAACCGTTGCTGTAATATTCAGTTTCCCGTTAGCAGCTCCTAACGCTTTTTGACTTAGTCGAGGATATATTCAGGAAATCCTTTCAACTGTGCACTGTCGATAACGTCTCAGATAGCAATCATTAGAAAGAAAAACATTACTTAGTTTTCTTCTTGAGCCAGTCAGTCCAGATAAGACCCAGGCACATCCCACAGGAGCATTCAGATTTGACACCCTCATAGAAAAAGCGAATGTGAACCACGTGGCCTCATCAGCTGGGGCTTGCTGTAGAAAGGTGTTCAAGTTCTTTTTGTGAATAATACAATGCACGCACACCTCCTTTATTCCCTAGACAAGAAAAAGCCATTTCACTTCATGGAGTGCAATGGCTTTCTGTATTCTCACATATCGCAACCAGGCAGGAATAGAATGAAATTCAAACTTGGGATATATCTTTTCCAAGTCACTGAGAGTCTGGCCACCCTGCTGCTGCAGGAGCAGATATGCCATTGGAAGGAGAGCGGAGGCCAGCACCCTCCCAGCCATACTGCTCAGCAAATGACAAGTGTATATGGTATGTAAGGGACAGTAGTTCAAAAGACTCATCTGCCCAGCTGTCCCTCTTTTCAGCACAGTGCAGGTTGATGATTTTGGCCACGGATGACCTTGCTGCTCCCATAGACCTCGTCAGTTTTGTAGGAATGAAGTCTGTTTCATGCAGCAGTTTTATAAGGGACTACTGCTGGTTGGTTAAATCCCCTTGAGAGATGTGAAAGCAGTGGAAATGGGGCCAGGTGAATATACAGCTTTACAACTTTATCAATGCCAAAGGACTCTGCACCTCTCTGAATAAAAGTCCTGAAGCTCACCATTTTATTAAATCAGCATCTCTATAAGTACTAATACAAGAACTGTAGCAATTCTACACTAACAGATGCTACTAGTTATGGACAGGCAGAGGAAATGTAACCAAAGGGCAGCTTTACCTGAAGGCCACCACTACTGCACTTAAGGAACCTCCATTTCCAGCCAGTCTCTGGGAACAGACCTACCAGGGATCACCTCAGTGCAGCAGCTCTGCATTAGACCCGAGAAGCCTTGCCAAACACAACCTGCATCGCTCCCCATCTTCTCCCCCACATACACGAGAGAAGTTCATACACAAGTATGCGTGGAGAGCCCTGGGAACACATTAAGAGTTCAAGCACTGTAAAAATATGACCAAATCTGAATTGAAATCTGCTTTGTGCAGCTTTCCAAAAGCCTATGGCACACACAAGAGCCCACTGCACCCCCTCCTCCCGACTCCTTGCTGTTAACTCCTCGCTGCTTTGCACAGATAAAAGCTGGCTAGACACACTTCAGAGGTCCATCAACCCTAATCAAAGCTTGGCCTTGGTGCTCATGACAGAGCGACAAAGAGTGCTCGTTTCCTATGTTTATATATGTTTTCAAAGGATTAGCAATAAAAGCACTTTTAAATGATTGCGTGTTTGCAACATGAATCATCACTATCAATTGGAATTTCATCCAAAATGAAGAAGGACTGGACTCAACAGCGACCCAAGCTGTATTCCTTCAGCAGAGCCACGTGCACGCAGTCAGTGAGAGGCTGAGGGCAGGATGCCAGAAGGTGAACATCGCTCTCCTGCTAACCATCTCTTCTGTAACTCACTTATCTGATGAAGTTAGAAGTGTTCTTCACAGTTCTTTTTAGAAAAACAACTACAGAGTGAATTAATCTTTTAGAACTACTTAACTCTGCCTTTGCGTACTCAGGGCATTAGAAAATATGCAGCTGTCTCCTACCGAGCAGAGATGTTTCACTTTCAGAGCCTGGTAGACAAGAACCTATTCTCATGCCTGAATCCCACCACACTGAGACTGACAGCAAAAGCACACTGCAGGTGGTCTGCACAGATGCCACTGGTCTCCTGCTGTGCTCCACTTCTGCTGTGCTCCCTTCTGGAGAGCCTGTTTGGAATGTGAAGCAACCAGACAAATGGCCCCAGTGACAGCAGCCCACTCAGAGCAGCCCTTTTCCTGAACGGCCACCCAGCTTTCTCTCATAGCAAGAGCAGTGGGGAAAGAGTCTGGGATGCTCCAAGGAAAGAACAGCTGGGGACAGCCTGCAACTGCAAGGACAACTTGTGCAGTCTGAAGTCCATTCTCAAAGGTCCTGTTGAAAGGACAGGATGGGATCAGGCCAGACAAGCAATCCCAGCAAGTTTAATTTGGCCCTGGGGCAGCTGAGTGAGTTGCTTTAGAGCAAAGAAAGAGGTTGATGGTATTAGTCTTGCAAAATAAATTGCTTGCAGGATTTATTATCATCACTATAATAACTGTGGTCTGCTTGTGGTACCTAAGAGATGTTGTTAAAATCTACAAGGGCTTGAAGGCTCGAGTCATCAAGTAACGTGTCTTGAAGACAGAAAGACAAACAGATCTGAAACCGATTATTGCAAAAGGCAATCAAATCCACAGGAGCATGTCAGTATTTAGGTCCTCCTCACAAAGCATTTTACAGCATTTTACAGTTTTAAAGTGTCACCACCAATCTCAGTATTGCACTATGAACTATTCTGTAAACTAATTTTTTAACAAATAACAATTACCATTACTACAACAAGGCTAGAAAATGTCTATTATCTTCTTTCTAATTCCTTGTATGCCCAGAAGGCATTCTGTGTTCACCAAATTTGTGAGGGAATACTATGACAGTTTCCTTCGCTTTCTGCACCCTTCCACTTGGAATGATATATTTCACATGGTAAAAATGAGCAGAAAGTCCGCCCACCTTACCAGCAAAGGTTGAATATGACTAGATCATGACCGTAGTACTACTGGAGGCAGAGAAAGATCTTTCTCTTCCCAGAACACTAACATCCAAATTGGAGGTGACCTTAAGACAAGTAATGTTTGTGTTCTTCAGACATCTGGCTGTTCCCTCTTTCTAGGCATAGCTCAGCCTGGCAGAAGCCCTGGTTTCCTGCCCCAAGGACGAGCCCTGCTGCTTGGCTCCAGATGAAGTCTCTTCCAAAGCCCTACTCCAGCTCATGCTCTCCAATTCCCCAGTGAAAGACAGGCAGGATTTCCCTCCCAGGGCAAGCACCCTCTCCCTTGAGGAAATCCCTTCTGGTAAATGCTGGAAGACAAACCAAGATTAAAGGCGCTATATTGAGATTTCATGTGGCTATATACAAACCAGACCATGCTTCAAGCTTCCCGCTTTGC